>NC_059221.1:49145251-49292751 GCF_020615455.1 Coregonus clupeaformis | reverse complement strand
CGTTTTTTGTTTTTTTAAATTGTTCTTTTGTTCATTTCCTTCAGATCCGTTTAGAGGATTGAACAAGCTTTTCATCTTTCTTTCATAGTCCTAAAATGGGTCAATCCCTCGTGGTAGCACTGTACTGTTTGTCTAAGGAGGAGAAACATCACTACAACTCTGGACAAAATATCAAAGAGGATATTATAGATGCACACACAACCTCTATCGAAGGACCATGAACAAGAGTGTCACCTGAACATCCAAATATGCCTCTGAAGACTTAACACAAACCGGTGGCAGGTCAACTATGTTAGCTAGTGCCGTCATTGACTTTAAAACAGATGTTTTTGAGATTGGGTCATGGGAGCCAAAGACAGCCCAACTGGGTAGGGACAGCTCACTATCACAGTTTACTGTGAACTAGACACAAATTACTTATTCAAAATTCGTGACAGTCACACACTTTTTGGTGTGTATTACACAATTTTCCTTCTTCATAATGCATTCGTGTCCATTACGTTATACCCCCACCCAACCTCCCTCCTATCGTTTCTGGTTTAAGTAACTTCCTGTTTTTCTCTGGGATTAAAATGCACTGTATACAAAATCGTGTAGAGCACACACATTCTTTTCACTTTTTCCTGTGCCTGTCACGAATTTCCAATAAGCAATTTGTGTCTATTTCACACAAATGTGTGATACTGGGTTGCTGTGTTCTGTCTCTCACCTCCTGGTTCTCTGCCATCCTCAGAGACACTCTGAGAAGAGTCGATTGGCCCGCTGGCTTCAGAAGACCGTGCCCCCTCCTCCTGAGACACGCCTCCAGACGCCTGCATGATCTGCCTCCTCTGCCAGATCTCCCCACCCTCTTCTTCCTCATTGGCTGCTGCTGCTGTGCCGGCGGTCCTTGCTCCTGTGACATCAGAGCCAGAGGCCCCGCCCCCCTGGTCGGGAACGCTACTGGTCGTCGGGGTGGCTGCGATGGCACTTGCTCCTTCACTGGATGACTCCGCCCCTTCCTCCTCAGCCTTGGGCGCCACTTCCTCTTCCTTCTGTCCCTTCTGAAAATAGAGTAAAGTATTCTTTATTGTTAAACTTTGTTTTGGCATTTAGCGTTCATCACTAAGACATGAAAATATTTAGATGAACCTAAAGTTGAAATGTACAGTAAAATACGTGGTAGAGCTTTCTGTTAGATAGTGAGCGTCCCCTTATGAGTCATAGGATGGAACATGTCTATCGTAGCCTGTGATTCCCCAATGTGGACAGTGGCTGCCTTCATCGGACCCAACTATGAAATCTCAGAGGACATTTGTCAAGGGTTATGGAAGTGCTGTTTGACCCAGAGCATGGGCCATATCCAGCTGGAGCTGCCCAGGCCCTGGTCTGAGCACCACTCACCTGAGTAGTAGATGTCTTCAGAACAGCAGGCAGTGAGTTCCTGAGGGGCCCCTGAGCTGCTGTGGCCCCTGAGATTATTGGCTGCTGGCTGGCCTCAGTCCTGGCTGCCACAGCCTCCTCTGACACCTCCTGCGCTGCAGTATTCGTCTCAGGTATTGGAGATAGGGGAGCCCCAGCCCCAGGCCCAACCATAGACCCAGGCCTGGCCTCAGCTCCAACCCCAGGCCCAACCACAGACTCAGGCCTGGCCTCAGCTCCAGCCCCAGGCCCAACGATAGACCCAGGCCTGGCCTCAGCTCCAACCCCAGGCCCAACCATAGACTCAGGCCTGGCCTCAGCTCCAACCCCAGGCCCAACGATAGACCCAGGCCTGGCCTCAGCTCCAGCCCCAGGCCCAACCATAGACCCAGGCCTGGCCTCAGCTCCAACCCCAGGTCTGGCTATAGTTAGAGATCCAACCACAGCCATGGATCCAGCTCCAGTCCTGGCCTCAACTGCAACTGCAACTCCAGCCCCAGCCATGGATACAGCCCCATCCCAATTCCCAGCCCCATCTCCATCTCCATCCCCAGCCCCATCCCCAGCCCCAGCCCCATCTCCAGCTCCATCCCCAGCCCCATCCCCAGCCCCAGCCCCATCCCCATCTCCAATCTCTGTCCCAGCTTCTGTCCCCTGCGCTCCCTCAGCCTCTCCCCTCTTTGCCTCTGTCCCGTCTTTCCCTTGTTTCCCCAGGCCCTGTTCAGATGAGGCAGCCCCCTCCCCAGCCCCAGCCTGAACACCATTGGTCAGTGGCAGCAAGGGCTTCCTGTCAGGTGGTGGGTGGTCCCTGGGCGGCCCCGCCTCCTCGTCTTCATCAGAATCTATATGCAACATGGCGCTGAGTCGCGTGTCCGTGGGGAAACTGGATCTCAGCTTGGGTGACGTCGCGCCCAGGGGCCGCTCTCCCGGGCCCTTAGGAGCCTCGATGGCATCCAGGTAGTCGTTGAGGGACACCTGGCGATGGGTGTGGCCGCCCAGGATGGCCAATCCTAGTTAGATTAGATTAGATATACTTTCATTGTCTGTTCACAGAAATGTACTTTACGTACAGAAAGCGTGTTGCATTAAAAACTAAAAGATAAATGAGCCGTAGACAGTTACATTAAACATACTAACAGTATGACAGTTACATTACACATACTAACAGTATGACAGTTACATTACACATACTAACAGTATGACAGTTACATTAAACATACTAACAGTATGACAGTTACATTACACATACTAACAGTATGACAGTTACATTACACATACTAACAGTATGACAGTTACATTAAACCTACTAACAGTATGACAGTTACATTAAACATACTAACAGTATGACAGTTACATTAAACATACTAACAGTATGACAGTTACATTAAACATACTAACAGTATGACAGTTACATTACACATACTAACAGTATGACAGTTACATTAAACATACTAACAGTATGACAGTTACATTACACATACTAACAGTATGACAGTTACATTAAACATACTAACAGTATGACAGTTACATTACACATACTAACAGTATGACAGTTACATTAAACATACTAACAGTATGACAGTTACATTAAACCTACTAACAGTATGACAGTTACATTAAACATACTAACAGTATGACAGTTACATTAAACATACTAACAGTATGACAGTTACATTAAACATACTAACAGTATGACAGTTACATTACACATACTAACAGTATGACAGTTACATTAAACATACTAACAGTATGACAGTTACATTAAACATACTAACAGTATGACAGTTACATTACACATACTAACAGTATGACAGTTACATTACACATTCTAACAGTATGACAGTTACATTAAACATACTAACAGTATGACAGTTACATTACACATACTAACAGTATGACAGTTACATGAAACATACTAACAGTATGACAGTTACATGAAACATACTAACAGTATGACAGTTACATTAAACATACTAACAGTATGACAGTTACATTAAACATACTAACAGTATGACAGTTACATTAAACATACTAACAGTATGACAGTTACATTACACATACTAACAGTATGACAGTTACATGAAACATACTAACAGTATGACAGTTACATGAAACATACTAACAGTATGACAGTTACATGAAACATACTAACAGTATGACAGTTACATTACACATACTAACAGTATGACAGTTACATTACACATACTAACAGTATGACAGTTACATTAAACATACTAACAGTATGACAGTTACATTAAACATACTAACAGTATGACAGTTACATGAAACATACTAACAGTATGACAGTTACATGAAACATACTAACAGTATGACAGTTACATGAAACATACTAACAGTATGACAGTTACATGAAACATACTAACAGTATGACAGTTACATGAAACATACTAACAGTATGACAGTTACATGAAACATACTAACAGTATGACAGTTACATTAAACATACTAACAGTATGACAGTTACATTAAACATACTAACAGTATGACAGTTACATGAAACATACTAACAGTATGACAGTTACATGAAACATACTAACAGTATGACAGTTACATGAAACATACTAACAGCATGACAGTTACATGAAACATACTAACAGTATGACAGTTACATGAAACATACTAACAGTATGACAGTTACATGAAACATACTAACAGTATGACAGTTACATGAAACATACTAACAGTATGACAGTTACATTAAACATACTAACAGTATGACAGTTACATTAAACATACTAACAGTATGACAGTTACATTAAACATACTAACAGTATGACAGTTACATTAAACATACTAACAGTATGACAGTTACATTGTTAGTTACATTAAACATACTAACAGTATGACAGTTACATTAAACATACTAACAGTATGACAGTTACATTAAACATACTAACTGTATGACAGTTACATTAAACATACTAACAGTATGACAGTTACATTAAACATACTAACAGTATGACAGTTACATTAAACATACTAACAGTATGACAGTTACATTAAACATACAAACAGTATGACAGTTACATTAAACATACTAACAGTATGACAGTTACATTAAACATACTAACAGTATGACAGTTACATTAAACATACTAACAGTATGACAGTTACATTACACATACTAACAGTATGACAGTTACATTAAACATACTAACAGTATGACAGTTACATTACACATACAAACAGTATGACAGTTACATTAAACATACTAACAGTATGACAGTTACATTAAACATACTAACAGTATGACAGTTACATTAAACCTACTAACAGTATGACAGTTACATGAAACATACTAACAGTATGACAGTTACATTAAACATACTAACAGTATGACAGTTACATTAAACATACTAACAGTATGACAGTTACATTAAACATACTAACAGTATGACAGTTACATGAAACATACTAACAGTATGACAGTTACATTAAACATACTAACAGTATGACAGTTACATTAAACATACTAACAGTATGACAGTTGAGTTAAACATACTAACTGTATGACAGTTGAGTTAAACATACTAACAGTATGACAGTTGAATTAAACATACTAACAGTATGACAGTTACATGAAACATACTAACAGTATGACAGTTACATTAAACATACTAACTGTATGACAGTTGAGTTAAACATACTAACAGTATCACAGTTGAATTAAACATACAAACAGTATGACAGTTGACAGTTGAGGTTAACATACTAACAGTAAAGACAACATAGCTTTAGGACTTTTACCTAGGACGTGTAGCTCGCCCACCGCCCCCCGGGCGTCACTCCAGACATCGTCTCCAACCCTGTGGACCTCTCCGTTGAGCAGAGAGGAGTCGGACCCCGTAGGAGAAGGGCCCCGGGCCCTGGAGGAAGGGTGGGGGAGGTCTTCATCGTCAGAGGGGCTCCCAGGGTCCCCGTTCACTGACAAACCCAAGATGGAACCCAAGGCATCAGGAGAGCCCTCTGTCAGGGAGGGAGAAAACATAGGTTTTCCTTCAAAACTCATACACAACATTTGATTGATGGGTGTGTGACATTCAAAAGTAATATATATAGTATGCCATTTAGCAGACGCTTTTATCCAAATATATATAATCAGTCTTACATAAGCGGATCAACACAAAGCCTCTCTCCTAAACAGATGTTATTACTTTATTACTCATGCCCTCTCCCATGTCCTCACCGTCATGTCCAGAGGTCATGTCCTTACCGTCATGTCCAGAGGTCATGTCCTCACCGTCATGTCCAGAGGTCATGTCCTCACCGTCATGTCCAGAGGTCATGTCCTCACCGTCATGTCCAGAGGTCATGTCCTCACCGTCATGTCCAGAGGTCATGTCCTCACCGTCATGTCCAGAGGTCATGTCCTTACCGTCATGTCCAGAGGTCATGTCCTTACCGTCATGTCCAGAGGTCATGTCCTTACCGTCATGTCCAGAGGTCATGTCCACTCTGAACTGCAGCTGGCCGCTCACATGGTCCGTGGGTAGACGACGACACAGGGTGTAGCTTAGCGGCTGGTCCCTGTGGACATGAACACACATTACAAACCATTCAGACTCAGTTGTAGGTCAATATGACCAATACATGGTTATTTAAATAGTTACAAAGATTACTATTGATTGAATATGTATCTCTTTTTATTTATTTTTACTTTTAACCCTTTTTCTCCCCAATTTCGTGATATCCAATTGGTAGTTACAGTCTTGACCCATCGCTGCAACTCCCTAACCCGGACGACGCTGGGCGCCGCCTCATGGGTCTCCTGGTCACAGCCAGCTGTGACACCGCCTGGGATCGAACCCGGGGCTGTAGTGGCGCCTCAAGCAGTGCCTTAGACCGCTGCACCACTCGGGAGGCCTGAATATGTTTCTCTGAGTGTGGGCGTGGTTTCCAGTTGACTCACTCTGCATTTGGCCTCTCTAGCAGCCTCTGCACTGGGATGGTCAGCTGACCCAGGAAGCGCTTGATGATTGGTCGGCTTTTAGAAAACTTATCCTTTACCTCGATCTCCAAGACATCTGTCATCAGAGCCACAAACGTGTACTTCTGACAGAGAAAGAGAATTGTAAAGCATTATTTTACAGTGTGTGTGTGTGTGTGTGTGTGTGTGTGTGTGTGTGTGTGTGTGTGTGTGTGTGTGAGTGAGAGTGAGAGTGAGAGAGAGAGAGACCTCTCCGGGCCAGACAGGGTTGGTCGTGTTAGATATGATGGCGGAGCGTCTCTCCTGTCCGTGGTGTGTGAAGGTGGGGAAGCCACTCCTCTTCCCAGGGTGGATGGACATCTTCAGGTAGGGGTCAGGGTTAAAGAACATCCCCTTCTTCAGACCCAATGCACGGATATCTATAGAGAAAGACACACATCCCATGTATCCCGTAAATATACTGTAAATATATAAAGCTCATGGATATCTACACAGATACACATATTAGCGCTGTGGACTTATACCACATACACAGAATAATGAAATAATACATCTATTTTAAACACATTAGGATATCTACAGAGAAAGCACAACTTCATAATGTATACCAGGGGTAGGTAGGTAACTCAGGTCATGGAGTGCCTAACCGGAGGTAATGTGCAGTAACACATCTCAACCACAGGGAGGCAGTGCAGATCACACCAGACCAGAGTTGAGTGAGACAAGCTACCAATCAACAAAAACTGACCTGATAAAGTGAAGCTGACGAGTTTCCGACAGTTCTCTGTCACTGATTGGCCCTCAGCTTGACCCTCAGCTCTAACCTGGCAAGGAAACAACCAATGGGAGATGAGCTGTGATGGGAACTCAACCAATGAGAGATGAGCAGTTAGTATAGGATAGTATAATACCACAGACATGAGACGTATGGTTGAGGGTCAAGACTGGAAAAGATATAATCAATATCCAGTTTAACACAGAGCAGTACAGCACAGTGTAACACTGAGATCTGTTGGAGAGTGATATATAGGTGGGTCAGAGTGAGAGATGTAGGACTGTAGAGATGTAGAGCAGATCAGGTGGACTGGGCATCTGGTCATCTGTCAGATCCTGTCATAAAACCAACATGGCTGCCTGCCAGACGCTCCCTCCGATTGGAGGATTAACGCTCTGAATTTCATATCAAATTAATTTGTCCCAGCTGGTATTACTGAGGGAGGGAGGGAGGGCGAGGGGTGGAGGGAGAAGGAGAAGGGGGAAAGGGATGGAGGGAGGGAGAGGGGGTAGAGGAGAGAGAGAGAGGGGGCAGGGGGCAGGGGGGAGAGAGAGGAGTGGAGAGTAGAATGGAGGGGGGTGGAGGGAGAGAGAGAGAGGGGGAGGGATGGAGGGGGTGGAGAGAGGGGGGGAGGAAGGGAGAGAGGAAAGGAGAGAAAAAGATGGAGATGGAGCAAGATAGATTGAGACAGGAAATGTATACCTGCTTTATCTATTCAAACTAATGTAGTCCAACTGCCACATTCAGATTTATATAATATAGTCCAACTGCCACATTCAGAGTGATATCTAATATAGTCCAACTGCCACATTCAGAGTGATATCTAATATAGTCCAACTGCCACATTCAGATTGATATCTAATATAGTCCAACTGCCACATTCAGAGTGATATCTAATATAGTCCAACTGCCACATTCAGAGTGATATCTAATATAGTCCAACTGCCACATTCAGAGTGATATCTAATATAGTCCAACTGCCACATTCAGAGTGATATCTAATATAGTCCAACTGCCACATTCAGAGTGATATCTAATATAGTCAAACTAATTCCGTCTCTCACAGTTGAAGTGTACCTATGATAAAAATTACAGACCTCTACATGCTTTGTAAGTAGGAAAACCTGCAAAATCGGCAGTGTATCAAATACTTATTCTCCCCACTGTACACACACACACACACACACATACACAGTATACACATACACACACACACCTCTCTCTCTCTCTCTCTCTCTCTCTAAACAACCAGATAAGCTTGACCTTGATACAGTTACACCATATTTTATACAGTTACTTGATACATAACTACTCCTTCATGAACATAAACACACACACACACACACACAAACACACACACACACACACACACACAGTACTCACAGGAACTCCTGGGTTCTTGACGGTGATGCAGGGGGTTGTTGCTCTCAAGGCACCACTCACTCCATGGTAGTACTTAAAGCTGATCTTAGTCTCAGCTGAGGAAGCAAAACACACCGAAGAAAAATAGTTATATTGTTCTAATCATCCTGAACACACATAAACAGTCCTTCATAAACATTAACACACACACTATACTCACGCTCCATGAAGTAAGGCCCAGGCTCCAGCATCCAGATGATCTGTCCTCTCTGGGTGCCGTTCACCCCGCGGTTCTTAGAGTCCCACACGTTGGCAGGACACGTCTCATCTGGGGAGGGGACACACACAGTCGCATCACTGACATAGGCTGTAACAGTGATGACATAGGCCATAACACAACTGACCCATACACTAGATGCAGTAATCTAGTGTAACGGTAGCTGATGCTGTAATTTAGTGTAACGGTAGCTGATGCTGTAATCTAGTGTAACGGTAGCTGATGCTGTAATCTAGTGTAACGGTAGCTGATGCTGTAACCTAGTGTAACGGTAGCTGATGCTGTAACCTAGTGTAACGGTATCTGATGCTGTAACCTAGTGTAACGGTAGCTGATGCTGTAACCTAGTGTAACAGTATCTGATGCTGTAACCTAGTGTAACGGTAGCTGATGCTGTAACCTAGTGTAACGGTAGCTGATGCTGTAACCTAGTGTAACAGTAGCTGATGCTGTAACCTAGTGTAACGGTAGCTGATGCTGTAACCTAGTGTAACAGTATCTGATGCTGTAATCTAGTGTAATGGTAGCTGACGCTGTAACCTAGTGTAACGGTAGCTGATGCTGTAACCTAGTGTAACGGTAGCTGATGCTGTAATCTAGTGTAACGGTAGCTGATGCTGTAATCTAGTGTAACGGTAGCTGATGCTGTAATCTAGTGTAACGGTAGCTGATGCTGTAACCTAGTGTAACAGTAGCTGATGCTGTAACCTAGTGTAACGGTATCTGATGCTGTAACCTAGTGTAACAGTAGCTGATGCTGTAACCTAGTGTAATGGTAGCTGATGCTGTAACTTAGTGTAATGGTAGCTGATGCTGTAACCTAGTGTAACGGTAGCTGATGCTGTAACCTAGTGTAACTGTAGCTGATGCTGTAACCTAGTGTAACGGTAGCTGATGCTGTAACCTAGTGTAACGGTAGCTGATGCTGATGCTGTAACCTAGTGTAACAGTATCTGTTACAGACACTATGGTCACTTTCCTGTTGTCTTTGAGCTGTGTAGGATGACAAACGTCTGACATAGTCCATGTGTCACTCAGACAGTGTGGGACAGAGATGCGTGCATGCGCGTGTGTTTGTGTGTTTGTGGTGTGTGTAGTAGTGTATCTGTCGCTCAGACAGTGTGTGACAGAGAGATGACCATGATGAATATGTCTCCTGTGTTATCACCAAGTCTCCCCTCAGAGCCATAACTCAACTCACACCATGTCACAATCAATAACGTCTGGACAGGAGCCAGGCCTGGGTGGCAAGTGACAGCAGTCACAAGTCACACACAGACACACACACAGACAGGGTTGGGGAGTACATGTAATCAGATTACAAAAAACTGTCATGAATTACATTAACCAGCAAAATTATTGTAATCCGATTACAGATACTTTAGAAAAACTAGATGATTACTTCTTAGATTACTTTTAAATTCAGAAAGGATGTTTTCTGAAAAACAAATACATTATGACACCTTTCTAAATGACATTCAATTCAGCATTGAAAAAAGGTGCAGGTTTAAGTTTGCTCCACCTGAGAGAGTCTGACCACAAGTCAGAGACCACTGTGATGACACACCAACACTATGATGACTCTACCTCCCCAGAGGCTGCTTATTTCATGAATAACCCAGGTGATGTCACAATAAGTAACTTGTGCCATGCCGTTACACGGAAACCCTATGGTTTCTCCTCAGGCTCAACAAGGGAGAGGTGGAAAAGGAGGAGAGGAAGAGAGGGGATGGGGTGATGGAGGAGAGGAAGAGAGGGGGAAGGGGATGGAGGAGAGGAAGAGAGGGAGATGGGATGGAGGAGAGGAAGAGAGGGGGATGGGGATGGAGGAGAGGAAGAGAGGGAGATGGGATTGTGGAGAGGAAGAGAGGGAGATGGGATGGAGGAGAGGAAGAGAGGGGGAAGGGGATGGAGGAGAGGAAGAGAGGGGGATGGGGATGGAGGAGAGGAAGAGAGGGGGATGGGGATGGAGGAGAGGAAGAGAGGGGGATGGGGATGGAGGAGAGGAAGAGAGGGGGATGGGGATGGAGGAGAGGAAGAGAGGGGGATGGGGATGGAGGAGAGGAAGAGAGGGGGATGGGGTGATGGAGGGGAGGAAGAGAGGGAGATGGGGATAGAGGAGAGGAAGAGAGGGAGATGGGGATGGAGGAGAGGAAGAGAGGGGGAAGGGGTGATGGAGGGGAGGAAGAGAGGGGGATGGGGATGGAGGAGAGGAAGAGAGGGGGATGGGGATGGAGGAGAGGAAGAGAGGGAGATGGAGGAGAGGAAGAGAGGGGGATGGGGATGGAGGAGAGGAAGAGAGGGGGATGGGGATGGAGGAGAGGAAGAGAGGGGGATGGGGTGATGGAGGGGAGGAAGAGAGGGAGATGGGGATAGAGGAGAGGAAGAGAGGGAGATGGGGATGGAGGAGAGGAAGAGAGGGGGATGGGGATGGAGGAGAGGAAGAGAGGGGGAAGGGGTGATGGAGGGGAGGAAGAGAGGGAGATGGGGATGGAGGAGAGGAAGAGAGGGGGAAGGGGTGATGGAGGGGAAGAGAGGGAGATGGGGATGGAGGAGAGGGGGATGGGGGATGGGGTGATGGAGGAGAGGAAGAGAGGGGGATGGGGTGATGGAGGGGGAAGGGGGGATGGGGATGGAGGAGAGGAAGAGAGGGGGATGGGGTGATGGAGGAGAGGGGGATGGGTGATGGGGTGATGGAGGGGAGGAAGAGAGGGGATGGGGATGGAGGAGAGGGGGATGGGGTGATGGAGGGGAGGAAGAGAGGGGATGGGGTGATGGAGGGGGAAGAGGGGGGAGGCAGGGCAGGGCAGACGGTAGGTGCCGGTAATGGAGCCGTGTTGGCTCCAGGGCGGGGATGGATGGCCCATGGCCAGGCCCAGAATGATGCATTTCTCTGGAGGACACATCTTAGGTCTTTCCCCTGCCCCGGTCAATACCTCCACACACATAACCTGGTGTAGAGAGTGGATGGATCGCCTTTCACTGGCCACCACTCTCTCTACTGGCTGCTGCTGACACTTTAGTGTACAGAATGTGTGTGTGTGTGTGTGTGTGTGTGTGTGTGTGTGTGTGTGTGTGTGTGTGTGTGTGTGTGTGTGTGTGTGTGTGTGTGTGTCCGGTAGTAAGTGCGGTCTGATAGCAGGTTGATGATAATGAGAAGATAATTAAAGAACTGAAGCTGACTCACTACTCTCCAGGATGTCCAGAAGTCCAGGCAGAGATTCAGAAGACCACTAATCACTACTCTCCAGGATGTCCAGAAGTCCAGGCAGAGATTCAGAAGACCACTACTCACTACTCTCCAGGATGTCCAGAAGTCCAGGCAGAGATTCAGAAGACCACTACTCACTACTCTCCAGGATGTCTAGAAGTCCAGGCAGAGATTCAGAAGACCACTACTCACTACTCTCCAGGATGTCCAGAAGTCCAGGCAGAGATTCAGAAGACTACTACTCACTACCCTCCAGGATGTCCAGAAGTCCAGGCAGAGATCCAGAAGGTGCAGAGTGCTGACTAGTTCCCCCCATATAGCTAGTACACACACAATATGCTCACAACCACAACGTTTTCCAGCAGAGGACACACACACTTTAACACTTTGCTATTGCGATGACCTCAGCCTGCCTGGCTGTGGTCCAGTGTATTCATCACATGCACTTTTCTCTCTGCTCATCACGTAGTGCCCCCAAAACACACTCACACACGCACACCATAGTGCCCTCAAAGCTCATCACTAAGCTAAGGACCCTGGGACTAAACACCTCCCTCTACAACTGGATCCTGGACTTCCTGATGGGCCACCCCCAGGTGGTAAGGGTAGGTAACAACACATCTGCTACGCTGACCCTCAACATGGGGGCCCCTCAGGGGTGCGTGCTCAGTCCCCTCCTGTACTCCCTGTTCACCCATGACTGCATGGCCAAGCACGACTCCAACACCATCATTAAGTTTGCAGACGACACAACAGTGGTAGGCCTGATCACCGACAACGATGAGACAGCCTATAGGGAGGAGGTCAGAGACCTGGCCGTGTGGTGCCAGGACAACAACCTCTACCTCAACGTGATCAAGACAAAGGAGCTGATCGTGGACTACAGGAAAAGGAGGACCGAGCACGCCCCCATTCTCATCGACGGGGCTGTAGTGGAGCAGGTTGAGAGCTTCAAGTTCCTTGGTGTCCACATCACCAACAAACTATCATGGTCCAAACACACCAAGACAGTCGTGAAGAGGGCACGACAAAGCCTATTCCCCCTCAGGAGACTGAAAAGATTTGGCATGGGTCCTCAGATCCTCCAAAAGTTATACAGCTGCACCATCGAGAGCATCCTGACCGGTTGCATCACCGCCTGTTATGGCAATTGCTCGGCCTCTGACCGCAAGGCACTATAGAGGGTAGTGCGTACGGCCCAGTACATCACTGGGGCCAAGCTTCCTGCCATCCAGGACCTCTATACCAGGCAGTGTCAGAGGAAGGCCCTAATAATGGCCAAAGACTCCAGCCACCCTAGTCATAGACTGTTCTCTCTGCTACCGCACGGCAAACGGTACCGGAGCACCAAGTCTAGGTCCAAAAGGCTTCTTAACAGTTTGTACCCCCAAGCCATAAGACTCCTGAACAGCTAATCAAATGGCTACCTGGACTATTTGCACTGTCCCCACCCACCCCCTCTTTTACGCTGCTGCTACTCTGTTAATTATCAATGCATAGTCACTTTAACTCTACCTACATGTACATATTACCTCAATTACCTCGACTAACCTGTGCCCCCGCACATTGACTCTGTACCGGTACCCCCTGTATATAGCCTCACTACTGTTCTTTTATTTTACTGCTGCTCTTTAATTATTATGATTTTTTAAACTTATCTATTTTTTAATTAACAGTTATTTTTCTTAAAACTGCATTGTTGGTTAAGGGCTTGTAAGTAAGCATTTCACTGTATGGTCTACACCTGTTGTATTCGGTGCATGTGACAAATGACATTTGATTTGATATGATTTGAAGACACACACACAGCACCAGGGATAAGTAATTAAACTTCACCGTCAGGGTGAGAAAAGGAAAGAGACAGCGATGTGAGGAGGAGAGGAAGAGGAGAGGAGGGGAGGCGACGGGAGAGGAGGAGAAAAGGAGAGGAGAGGAGGCGACGGGAGAGGCGGAGAGGAGAGGAGGGGAAGAGGAGAGGAGGGGAAGAGGAGAGGAGAGGAGGAGAGGAGAGGAGAGGAGAGGGAGAGGGAGAGGAGAGGAGGAGAGGAGGAGAGGGAGAGGAGAGGGAGAGGAGAGGAGAGGAGAGGAGGAGGAGAGGAGAGGAGAGGAGGGGAAGAGGAGAGGAGAGGAGAGGAGGGAGAGAGGAGAGGAGAGGAGGAGAGGAGAGGAGAGGAGAGGGAGAGGAGGGAGAGGAGAGGAGAGGAGAGAGGAGAGGAGAGGGAGAGGAGAGGAGAGGAGAGGAGAGGAGAGGAGAGGGAGAGGAGAGGAGAGGAGAGGAGAGGAGAGGAGAGGAGAGGAGAGGAGAGGAGAGGAGGGGAGAGGAGGGGAGAGGAGAGGAGAGGAGAGGAGGGAGAGGAGAGGAGAGGAGAGGAGAGGAGAGGAGAGGAGGAGGGCAGTATGATACAATGCTCTTATACTCTCAGGTGATCCTGACGTAGTGCTTTCACCTCGCTACCCCATCCTCCCTCCCTCTCTTCCTCCCCCTCTCTTCCCCCCTCTCTTCCTCCCTCTCATTCTAACTCCCTCCCTCCCCCTCTCTCCTCCAATCCCCCCCCCTCTCTCCCCTCTCTTCCTCCCTCCCTCCCTCCCCCTCTCCCCCTCTCTCTTCCTCCCTCTCTTTCTACCTCCCTCCCTCCCCCTCTCTCTTCCCCCCTCTCTTCCCCCCTCTCTCCCCCCTCTCTCTTCCACCCTCTCTCCCCCCTCTCTCTTCCACCCTCTCTCCCCCCCCTCTGTCTTCCACCCTCTCTCCCCCCCTCTCTTCCTCTCTCCCTCAGCTCCCAGTCCATCAGTATTAAGCTTCATTCCCTTAACCTTGACACTGGATATCTCAGCTGCTAGAAGTCATTTCCACATGGCCATGTGATTCCTACAGTACTGAAGCCCTCTACTGTACATCCTCTGCTGCTCTGTTCTAAACATGTATCCTTGGTCTCCATTGAGGATCTTGTTCTATGATTGATTTGTGTGTTTTTAAAATGTGAAGGTAGCTAAATTAATTTCCCACTTTCTGGGAATGGGATCATAAAGGAAAACCCCTCCCCCTTCTTCCCATGAAGATGGTCTAGTCCTCCCCCCGTGTCTCACCGATGTGGTAGAGTCCGATCCAGTCCGTGGCGTCCACTTCCTCCTTGATGTCCCAGTTGATGACCAGGTTTTGGCCCCGCCCCATCGTGAACTCGTATGTCGACGCAGTCAGCGATGACCTGCTCTCCGAGGTCACCAGGTCCGTGTCGCTATTGGCCCTTTGTAGCCCGCCGCCATGACCCTCTCCATGACCTCCGACCCCTGACCTTTCACCAGCTGACCTTTCCCCCCCGTGACCCCTTGGGCCCACCCCATCGCCGCCCTGGGCTGAGAGGGAGCGCAGGCTTTCGGGGCTGATGGTGTAGCGCATGTGGGGGTTGCGCCTCCTCACCACCAGGAGGTGTTCACGAGCAGTGGGGGTGGTCGTCATGGTGACCACAGGGGAGGAGGGGGAGGTGGGAGGAGGGGACTGGTGGTGAGAGGGGTGGGGATGATGGTGATGATGGGGAGAGTGGTGGTGTGGGGGGTGATGGTGGTGATGGGAGGGGGAGGAAGGGTGGGGGTGGGGGGGTGGGGGCGGGGGCGGGGGGGGAGGACGGCCGTGGCGAGGGAGGGGCGAATGGTGGAGGTCGGGCAGGAGAGGGGGGAGAACCGGGGGCCTCGCCCAAGGCTGGAGCCAGAGAGGAGGGCCACAGGCCAGGAGGCCACAGCACAGGGCCAGAGACAGCCTGGTAGAGCCTAGTAGAGCCTACTAGAACCTAATAGAACATACTGGAACCTAATAGAACATACTAGAACCTAATAGAACATACTGGAACCTAACAGAACATACTAGAACCTAATAGAACATACTAGAACCTAACAGAACATACTAGAACCTAATAGAACATACTAGAACATACTCGAACCTACTCGAACCTAATAGAAGCTGACGCGCTAGCTACCGTCAGTGGAAGCCTCCTCTAAATTCAATACTACTGTCTGGATCCAACAAGCAGCCAAGCCCAGACACAGGTCAGAGGTAAGGAGGTTTTCCCTTGCCACTGTGCCCCTGCCTGCTCTTTGAAAGTCAAAAACTAGGTTTATTAAGGTTAATCCTGTAAAGCACTTTGTGAGAAATGTTGTTGTAAAAAGGGCTTTATAAATAAAGTTTGATTGATTGATTGAATTTGAGGCCTGTGATCCAGTCTTTCTAATGGTTGAGATGGAGAGGAAGTGAGGTGGGCTGATGCTGAGGTCACATCCTGTTCTCTTCTGTCCGGTCACTGCTCCTCCAGCCCAGTTTCACTCATACACATCAGAACATTTAGCTTTACTTCAATACTCAGTGGAGTACAACTGGAATGGTTTAAGGTTTCAATCTTGGGATGGACTGCACCATGGGTCTTACATTCAGGTCCTGAGGGTGCATGTTGGGAGGGAGAGAGAGAGAGGGAGGGAGGGAGGGAGGGGATGAGGGGGGCGAAGCTCCTCTCTCCCCCTCGTCTGTTTGGGGAGGGGTGGAGTGGAATGATGTTGGTTTGGAGTCTGGTTGGGACTAGGGTGGTCTGGGGTAGGGTGTAGAGGTGGACCAACTCTCCAGACCAATGTGTTGTCCTCTTCCAGGGGGGAGAGAAAGGGGTGAGAGGGGGGAGAGAGGGAGACTGCAGGCCTGAGGTGGTGGTGGAGGTGATGAAGGTAGGTTGGACACCTGTGAGAGAGGGAGAGAGAGAGGGAGAGAGAGGGAGAGAGAGAGAGAGAGAGGGATGGGGAGAAAGAGGGAGGGGACGATCAGAGATATAAAAATAACGCCCAGGATCAACCAATGACAGGAGAACGACAGGAACAACAGAAGCATTGTTTAACAGACTTGATCACCATCATTGCAACGGCAGCCCTAACACTTGATTTGAAACAGAACAAGCTATCCCCAGCTTCCTAATCAATGACCGCTATTTAACCTAAAAACAGGACATGTATTTACAAGGTTGTGGGTTGTTGGTTGTTGCTCCAGTAACCACAGCAGACTCACCACCGATTGTGGCTTCACTGTAACAGGCAGCCACTGGATGATAAAGGAGGGACCCACTGGAGACATCCCACATTGTATCACTCCACTGTTAACACAGTGTTTTAGTTCAACCTCCCTCCCTCTGTAAACACAGTGTTTTAGATCATCCTCCCTCCCTCTGTAAACACAGTGTTTTAGATCAACCTCCCTCCCTCTGTAAACACATTGTTTTAGATCAACCTCCCTCCCTCTGTAAACACAGTGTTTTAGATCAACCTCCCTCCCTCTGTAAACACAGTGTTTTAGATCAACCTCCCTCCCTCTGTAAACACAGTGTTTTAGATCAACCTCCCTCCCTCTGTAAACACATTGTTTTAGATCAACCTCCCTCCATCTGTAAACACAGTGTTTTAGATCAACCTCCGTCCTGCTGTTAACACAGTGTTTTAGATCAACCTCCCTCCCCCTGTTAACAGTGCTTTAGATCAACCTCCCTCCCTGTTAACAGTGTTTTAGATCAACCTCCCTCCCCGTTAACAGTGTTTTAGATCAACCTCCCTCCATCTGTAAACACAGTGTTTTAGATCAACCTCCCTCCCTCTGTAAACACAGTGTTTTAGATCAACCTCCCTCCCTGTTAACAGTGTTTTAGATCAACCTCCCTCTCTCCTCCCTTCCCTAGCCTGCCTTCTCTCTCCATCCTTCTCTCTCTTCCATCTTCCCTCCTCTCTCCATCGTCCTCCATCCTCCCTCTCTCTCCCCTCTTGTCGCTCCTCCCTCCCTCCCCCCTCCTCTCTCCATCCTGCTCCCTTTCCTAATCAGGTCTTAACATCAGTTGATCTGACCAAGCCTGTGAGGGAAAACACTGATGACCCATAGTCACTTGTGGCATCTCTGGTGGAGAGGACAGATGGAGAAGAGAGAGAGAGAGAGAGAGAGAGAGAGGGAGGAGAGAGAGAGAGAGACGGGAGGAGAGGGAGAGAGAGAGATGGGAGGAGAGAGAGAGAGAGAGAGAGAGAGAGAGAGAGAGAGAGACAGAGAGAGGGAGGAGAGGGAGGGGGAGAGAGAGAGAGACAGGCGGGAGGAGAGGGAGAGAGAGAGACGGGAGAGAGCTAGAGAGAGAGAGAGAGAGAGAGAGAGAGAGAGAGAGAGAGAGAGAGAGAAGAGAGAGAGAGTGAGACAGGAGGAGAGGGAGAGAGCTAGAGAGATGGAGAGAGCTAGAGTACTAGAAACAGTGAGTTAGAGAGAGAGACAGAGAGAGAGAGAGAGAGAGACAGAGAGAGAGAGAGCGATAGAGAAACACTACTGACGAGTCACCATTTCCTGTGAGATTCTAATATGCCTGACTAGAGAGACAGAAAGCAATAGAGAGTGAAGGATATAGAGAAAGCGTGAGCGAAGAGGAGAGGAGACGAAAGGAGAGCAGATGTGAGGAGAGGAGAGAGAGAGAGAGAGAGAGTGAGAGAGAAACAACAGAGTAACGAGAGAGAGGGAGGGGTGTCCAGTCCACAATATTCCAGTAGTTCATAATGTGGGGAGAAAGGCTCTGTCCCATCATCACCATCCTGTGGATCCTTCATTTGTCTCTCTCATTACTAGTGTCCTGGTTGGAGGATTCATCTCATTACTAGTGTCCTGGTTGGAGGATTCATTTCATTACTGGTGTCCTGGTTGGAGGATTCATTTCATTACTAGTGTCCTGGTTGGAGGATTCATTTCATTACTGGTGTCCTGGTTGGAGGATTCATTTCATTACTGGTGTCCTGGTTGGAGGAGTCATTTCATTATTAGTGTCCTGGTTGGAGGAGTCATTTCATTACTAGTGTCCTGGTTGGAGGATTAATTTCATTACTAGTGTCCTGGTTGGAGGATTAATTTCAATACTAGTGTCCTGGTTGGAGGATTAATTTCATTACTAGTGTCCTGGTTGGAGGATTACTTTCATTACTAGTGTCCTGGTTGGAGGAGTCATTTAATTATTAGTGTCCTGGTTGGAAGAGTCATTTCATTACTAGTGTCCTGGTTGGAGGAGTCATTTCATTACTAGTGTCCTGGTTGGAGGAGTCATTTAATTATTAGTGTCCTGGTTGGAGGAGTCATTTCATTACTAGTGTCCTGGTTGGAGGAGTCATTTCATTACTAGTGTCCTGGTTGGAGGATTCATTTCATTACTAGTGTCCTGGTTGGAGGATTCATTTCATTACTGGTGTCCTGGTTGGAGGATTCATTTCATTACTGGTGTCCTGGTTGGAGGAGTCATTTCATTATTAGTGTCCTGGTTGGAGGAGTCATTTCATTACTAGTGTCCTGGTTGGAGGATTCATTTCATTATTAGTGTCCTGGTTGGAGGAGTCATTTAATTATTAGTGTCCTGGTTGGAGGAGTCATTTCATTACTAGTGTCCTGGTTGGAGGAGTCATTTCATTACTAGTGTCCTGGTTGGAGGAGTCATTTCATTACTAGTGTCCTGGTTGGAGGATTCATTTCATTACTAGTGTCCTGGTTGGAGGAGTCATTTCATTACTAGTGTCCTGGTTGGAGGAGTCATTTCATTATTAGTGTCCTGGTTGGAGGAGTCATTTAATTATTAGTGTCCTGGTTGGAGGATTCATTTCATTACTAGTGTCCTGGTTGGAGGATTCATTTCATTACTAGTGTCCTGGTTGGAGGATTCATTTCATTACTAGTGTCCTGGTTGGAGGAGTCATTTCATTACTAGTGTCCTGGTTGGAGGAGTCATTTAATTATTAGTGTCCTGGTTGGAGGAGTCATTTCATTACTAGTGTCCTGGTTGGAGGAGTCATTTCATTACTAGTGTCCTGGTTGGAGGATCCATTTCATTACTAGTGTCCTGGTTGGAGGAGTCATTTCATTACTAGTGTCCTGGTTGGAGGAGTCATTTCATTACTAGTGTCCTGGTTGGAGGATTCATTTCATTACTAGTGTCCTGGTTGGAGGAGTCATTTCATTACTAGTGTCCTGGTTGGAGGATTCATTTCATTATTAGTGTCCTGGTTGGAGGAGTCATTTCATTATTAGTGTCCTGGTTGGAAGATTCCAGATGTCCTGTTTATTCCCTCCTGATTCCGGGAAACAACCAACCGGGATTTCAGGAAAACCAGGGAATTTATTCAAAGTTCCCGGAATCTTTCAAAACTAATCCCTCGTTAAAAATGTAGACCATAAAGTAGCTAAAACTGAGGCGCATTAGTACTAGCAGGCTACTGAGGAATATATTGATCTCTCTTCCTCTCTAGACTGTGGTTACATTAGTACTGTCAGGCTACTGAGGAATATATTGATCTCTCTTCCTATCTAGACTGTGGTTACATTAGTACTGGCAGGCTACTGAGGAATATATTGATCTCTCTTCCTCTCTAGACTGTGGTTACATTAGTACTGGCAGGCTACTGAGGAATATATTGATCTCTCTTCCTCTAGACTGTGGTTACATTAGTACTGGCAGGCTACTGAGGAATATATTGATCTCTCTTCCTCTCTAGACTGTGGTTACATTAGTACTGGCAGGCTACTGAGGAATATATTGATCTCTCTTCCTCTCTAGACTGTGGTTACATTAGTACTGGCAGGCTACTGAGGAATATATTGATCTCTCTTCCTCTCTAGACTGTGGTTACATTAGTACTAGCAGGCTACCGAGGAACATATTGATCTCTCTTCCTCTCTAGACTGTGGTTACATTAGTATTAGCAGGCTACTGAGGAATATATTGATCTATCTTCCTCTCTAGACTGTGGTTACATTAGTACTGGCAGGCTACTGAGGAATATATTGATTTCTCTTCCTCTAGACTGTGGTTACATTAGTACTGGCAGGCTACTGAGGAATATATTGATCACTCTTCCTCTTTAGACTGTGGTTACATTAGTACTGGCAGGCTACTGAGGAATATATTGATCACTCTTCCTCTTTAGACTGTGGTTACATTAGTACTGGCAGGCTACTGAGGAATATATTGATCTCTCTTCCTCTAGACTGTGGTTACATTAGTACTGGCAGGCTACTGAGGAATATATTGATCTCTCTTCCTCTCTAGACTGTGGTTACATTAGTACTGGCAGGCTACTGAGGAATATATTGATTTCTCTTCCTCTAGACTGTGGTTACATTAGTACTGGCAGGCTACTGAGGAATATATTGATCACTCTTCCTCTTTAGACTGTGGTTACATTAGTACTGGCAGGCTACTGAGGAATATATTGATCACTCTTCCTCTCTAGACTGTGGTTACATTAGTACTAGTAGGCTACTAAGGAATATATTGATCACTCTTCCTCTCTAGACTGTGGTTACATTAGTACTGGCAGGCTACTGAGGAATATATTGATCTCTCTTCCTCTTTAGACTGTGGTTACATTAGTACTAGCAGGCTACTGAGGAATATATTGATCTCTCTTCCTCTCTAGACTGTGGTTACATTAGTACTGGCAGGCTACTGATGAATATATTGATCTCTCTTCCTCTCTAGACTGTGGTTACATTAGTACTGGCAGGCTACTGAGGAATATATTGATCTCTCTTCCTCTCTAGACTGTGGTTACATTAGTACTGGCAGGCTACTGAGGAATATATTGATCTCTCTTCCTCTCTAGACTGTGGTTACATTAGTACTAGCAGGCTACTGAGGAATATATTGATCTCTCTTCCTCTAGACTGTGGTTACATTAGTACTGGCAGGCTACTGAGGAATATTTTGATCTCTCTTCCTCTCTAGACTGTGGTTACATTAGTACTAGCAGGCTACTGAGGAATATATTGATCTCTCTTCCTCTAGACTGTGGTTACATTAGTACTAGCAGGCTACTGAGGAATATATTGATCTCTCTTCCTCTCTAGACTGTGGTTACATTAGTACTAGCAGGCTACTGAGGAATATATTGATCTCTCTTCCTCTCTAGACTGTGGTTACATTAGTACTAGCAGGCTACTGATGAATATATTGATCTCTCTTCCTCTCTAGACTGTGGTTACATTAGTACTGGCAGGCTACTGAGGAATATATTGATCTCTCTTCCTCTCTAGACTGTGGTTACATTAGTACTGGCAGGCTACTGAGGAATATATTGATCTCTCTTCCTCTCTAGACTGTGGTTACATTAGTACTGGCAGGCTACTGAGGAATATATTGATCTCTCTTCCTCTCTAGACTGTGGTTACATTAGTACTGGCAGGCTACTGAGGAATATATTGATCTCTCTTCCTCTCTAGACTGTGGTTACATTAGTACTGGCAGGCTACTGAGGAATATATTGATCTCTCTTCCTCTCTAGACTGTGGTTACATTAGTACTGGCAGGCTACTGAGGAATATATTGATCACTCTTCCTCTTTAGACTGTGGTTACATTAGTACTGGCAGGCTACTGAATCATATATTGATCTCTCTTCCTCTCTAGACTGTGGTTACATTAGTACTAGCAGGCTACTGAGTAATATATTGATCTCTCTTCCTCTCTAGACTGTGGTTACATTAGTACTGGCAGGCTACTGAGGAATATAGTGATCTCTCTTCCTCTCTAGACTGTGGTTACATTAGTACTGGCAGGCTACTGAGGAATATATTGATCTCTCTTCCTCTCTAGACTGTGGTTACATTAGTACTGGCAGGCTACTGAGGAATATATTGATCACTCTTCCTCTTTAGACTGTGGTTACATTAGTACTGGCAGGCTACTGAGTAATATATTGATCTCTCTTCCTCTCTAGACTGTGGTTACATTAGTACTGGCAGGCTACTGAGTAATATATTGATCTCTCTTCCTCTCTAGACTGTGGTTACATTAGTACTGGCAGGCTACCGAGGAATATATTGATCTCTCTTCCTCTCTAGACTGTGGTTACATTAGTACTAGCAGGCTACTAAGGAATATATTGATCTCTCTTCCTCTAGACTGTGGTTACATTAGTACTGGCAGGCTACTGAGGAATATATTGATCACTCTTCCTCTTTAGACTGTGGTTACATTAGTACTGGCAGGCTACTGAGTAATATATTGATCTCTCTTCCTCTTTAGACTGTGGTTACATTAGTACTAGTAGGCTACTAAGGAATATATTGATCTCTCTTCCTCTAGACTGTGGTTACATTAGTACTGGCAGGCTACTGAGGAATATATTGATCTCTCTTCCTCTCTAGACTGTGGTTACATTAGTACTAGCAGGCTACTGAGGAATATATTGATCTCTCTTCCTCTCTAGACTGTGGTTACATTAGTACTGGCAGGCTACTGAGGAATATATTGATCTCTCTTCCTCTCTAGACTGTGGTTACATTAGTACTGGCAGGCTACTGAGGAATATATTGATCTCTCTTCCTCTTTAGACTGTGGTTACATTAGTACTAGTAGGCTACTAAGGAATATATTGATCTCTCTTCCTCTCTAGACTGTGGTTACATTAGTACTAGCAGGCTACTGAGGAATATATTGATTTCTCTTCCTCTAGACTGTGGTTACATTAGTACTAGCAGGCTACTGAGGAATATATTGATCTCTCTTCCTCTAGACTGTGGTTACATTAGTACTGGCAGGCTACTGAGTAATATATTGATCTCTCTTCCTCTAGACTGTGGTTACATTAGTACTGGCAGGCTACTGAGGAATATATTGATCTCTCTTCCTCTTTAGACTGTGGTTACATTAGTACTAGCAGGCTACTAAGGAATATATTGATCTCTCTTCCTCTAGACTGTGGTTACATTAGTACTAGCAGGCTACTGAGGAATATATTGATCTCTCTTCCTCTTTAGACTGTGGTTACATTAGTACTAGCAGGCTACTGAGGAATATATTGATTTCTCTTCCTCTTTAGACTGTGGTTACATTAGTACTGGCAGGCTACTGAGTAATATATTGATCTCTCTTCCTCTAGACTGTGGTTACATTAGTACTGGCAGGCTACTGAGTAATATATTGATCCCTCTTCCTCTAGACTGTGGTTACATTAGTACTGGCAGGCTACTGAGTAATATATTGATCTCTCTTCCTCTCTAGACTGTGGTTACATTAGTACTGGCAGGCTACCGAGGAATATATTGATCTCTCTTCCTCTCTAGACTGTGGTTACATTAGTACTAGCAGGCTACTAAGGAATATATTGATCTCTCTTCCTCTAGACTGTGGTTACATTAGTACTGGCAGGCTACTGAGGAATATATTGATCACTCTTCCTCTTTAGACTGTGGTTACATTAGTACTGGCAGGCTACTGAGTAATATATTGATCTCTCTTCCTCTTTAGACTGTGGTTACATTAGTACTAGTAGGCTACTAAGGAATATATTGATCTCTCTTCCTCTAGACTGTGGTTACATTAGTACTGGCAGGCTACTGAGGAATATATTGATCTCTCTTCCTCTCTAGACTGTGGTTACACTACTGAGGAATATATTGATCTCTCTTCCTCTCTAGACTGTGGTTACATTAGTACTGGCAGGCTACTGAGGAATATATTGATCTCTCTTCCTCTCTAGACTGTGGTTACATTAGTACTGGCAGGCTACTGAGGAATATATTGATCTCTCTTCCTCTTTAGACTGTGGTTACATTAGTACTAGTAGGCTACTAAGGAATATATTGATCTCTCTTCCTCTAGACTGTGGTTACATTAGTACTAGCAGGCTACTGAGGAATATATTGATTTCTCTTCCTCTAGACTGTGGTTACATTAGTACTAGCAGGCTACTGAGGAATATATTGATCTCTCTTCCTCTAGACTGTGGTTACATTAGTACTGGCAGGCTACTGAGTAATATATTGATCTCTCTTCCTCTAGACTGTGGTTACATTACTACTGGCAGGCTACTGAGGAATATATTGATCTCTCTTCCTCTTTAGACTGTGGTTACATTAGTACTAGCAGGCTACTAAGGAATATATTGATCTCTCTTCCTCTAGACTGTGGTTACATTAGTACTAGCAGGCTACTGAGGAATATATTGATCTCTCTTCCTCTTTAGACTGTGGTTACATTAGTACTAGCAGGCTACTGAGGAATATATTGATTTCTCTTCCTCTTTAGACTGTGGTTACATTAGTACTGGCAGGCTACTGAGTAATATATTGATCTCTCTTCCTCTAGACTGTGGTTACATTAGTACTAACAGGCTACTGAGGAATATATTGATCTCTCTTCCTCTCTAGACTGTGGTTACATTAGTACTAGCAGGCTACTGAGGAATATATTGATTTCTCTTCCTCTAGACTGTGGTTACATTAGTACTAGCAGGCTACTGAGGAATATATTGATCACTCTTCCTATAGACTGTGGTTACATTAGTACTGGCAGGCTACTGAATAATATATTGATCTCTTCCTCTCTAGACTGTGGTTACATTAGTACTAGCAGGCTACTGAGGAATATATTGATCACTCTTCCTCTCTAGACTGTGGTTACATTAGTACTGGCAGGCTACTGAATAATATATTGATCTATCTTCCTCTCTAGACTGTGGTTACATTAGTACTAACAGGCTACTGAGGAATATATTGATCTCTCTTCCTCTTTAGACTGTGGTTACATTAGTACTAGTAGGCTACTAAGGAATATATTGATCTCTCTTCCTCTAGACTGTGGTTACATTAGTACTGGCAGGCTACTGAGTAATATATTGATCACTCTTCCTCTCTAGACTGTGGTTACATTAGTACTAGCAGGCTACTGAGTAATATATTGATCTCTCTTCCTCTCTAGACTGTGGTTACATTAGTACTAGCAGGCTACTGAGGAATATATTGATCTCTCTTCCTCTCTAGACTGTGGTTACATTAGTACTGGCAGGCTACTGAGGAATATATTGATCTCTCTTCCTCTCTAGACTGTGGTTACATTAGTACTGGCAGGCTACTGAGGAATATATTGATCTCTCTTCCTCTCTAGACTGTGGTTACATTAGTACTAGCAGGCTACTGAGTAATATATTGATCTCTCTTCCTCTTTAGACTGTGGTTACATTAGTACTAGCAGGCTACTGAGGAATATATTGATCTCTCTTCCTCTCTAGACTGTGGTTACATTAGTACTGGCAGGCTACTGAGGAATATATTGATCTCTCTTCCTCTCTAGACTGTGGTTACATTAGTACTAGCAGGCTACTGAGTAATATATTGATCTCTCTTCCTCTCTAGACGGTGGTTACATTAGTACTAGCAGGCTACTGAGGAATATATTGATCTCTCTTCCTCTCTAGACTGTGGTTACATTAGTACTGGCAGGCTACTGAGGAATATATTGATCTCTCTTCCTCTCTAGACTGTGGTTACATTAGTACTGGCAGGCTACTGAGGAATATATTGATCTCTCTTCCTCTCTAGACTGTGGTTACATTAGTACTAGCAGGCTACTGAGTAATATATTGATCTCTCTTCCTCTCTAGACTGTGGTTACATTAGTACTAGCAGGCTACTGAGGAATATATTGATCTCTCTTCCTCTCTAGACTGTGGTTACATTAGTACTGGCAGGCTACTGAGTAATATATTGATCTCTCTTCCTCTAGACTGTGGTGTTTCTCTTAGCAGTCTTACCATCTCCCTCCCCCTCTCCCCCTCTCTCTTTCAGCCTTTTTTCTCTGCCTATCTATTTATCAATCTCACCCTCAATTTCATCCCTCACTCCCTCTCTCCAAAACAAGGTCTTCTGTTGCCATGGCAAACACATATTACGCCAAACCAGACACACACACACGCATGAACGCACACACACACACACAAACCCAGACACCCGGAGTCATCAAACTAACAAGAGTGCAAGCAGCAACACAACAATCTAACAACACAACAACCAATCAATCACTTTCTCTGTCACCGTCTCTCTCGCTCCCACATGGAGTATCATTCTCCCCCCCCCCTCCTCCCTCTTCCTCCCACTCTCTCTCTATTCCCTTCAGGCCTGCTTTGAACAGGAGTAGAACACACACACACAGAGGGAATGGGAGAGGCAGGCCTGCTTTGAACAGGAGTAGACACCCACACACACAGAGGGAATGGGAGAGGCAGGCCTGAAGGGAGAGCAGAGCAGGTGGTACACTAGAGGGTTACTTATGTAAGTAGTTGATAGGATGATGTTCTTCACACGCTGAGGAGAGAGAGAGAGAGAGAGAGAGAGAGAGCTAGAGAGATGGAGAGAGACAGTGTCTATAGCTGCACTATGTATTACAAAGCAAAACTGCTTGAGTAAATCATGTATTTCGTGCAACATATGGGTAATGGTGTGTGTGTATGCAATGCCAAGTGTGGGAGTCATACAGTATATAAACACTTACTTGAACACAATCTCTCTCTCTCTCTCTCTCTCTCTCTCTCTCTCTCTCTCTCTCTCTCTCTCTCTCTCTCTCTCTCTCTCTCTCTCTCTCTCTCTCTCTCTCTCTCTCTCTCTCTCTCTCTCTCTCTCTCTCTCTCTCTCTCTCTCTCTCTCTCTCTCTCTCTCTCTCTCTCTCTCGGAGTTGACAGCAGATGCTGGGGAATGTCACTATGTCAGGCTGTTTAACTGTAGAGTCAGAATAATGGGAGGTTGGGTTACGGTTCTCTTTTCTAGCTTTTCATTGAAACTCAAAAACAGTAATATTAGAGAACTTACGTCTCACGTAGCCAGATGTCATGACCTTGTCTCTGCACTGCTTTCAGCCTTGTGAGGAGAAGCCTGATAATATAGGTTTTGATAGAGGCTTTAGAGACTGATGTTATGGTTCTGGAACACGTTAGTATGTCAGGAATCTGTCTGTCCGCCCTGTCTCTCAAACTCTCTCCTAAAGACAGGGCTTTCACATAAAACAGGAGGATAGTATACATCATGTATTATTTCCACAGCTCCAACTATTCTGATGGATTTCAGTGACAGCTTTGTACGTGGGCTAGCAGCATATTCAGTGGAGAAATCCCCTGTAACTGGTAACATCTGTTTAATAATTATTCTGTTACCACCAGGTTCATTCACAAGGCTGGAATCTAGATTACACACAGTGTGTCCCCAGTGGCACTCTATTCCCTTTGTAGTGCACTACTTTTGACCAGGGACCATTTGGCTCTGGCCAACAGTATTGCACTATATAGGGAATAGGATAGGATGCCATTTGGGACGTAACCCCTCTGTTGGGAAGCCCAGAGGAATACAGTAGTACAGTAAAACAGGCTGCATTTGCTGTCATTGTCTCTGATGAGGAATTAAATAATGGTTTTGACAAGTCTGGTGTTACACTGCTGTATACAGAATATGCTCTTTAATGGAGAGGAGAGGAACACACACACACACACACACACACACAACAGCACAGATTGCTTTAAAAATAGCTCTTGAGGCAGCTCTGAGTGTATCACTGGCAGAGCACAGAGGTACTCATGCCCACATGGCAACACACACACACACACACACACACACACACAAAAATATGCAGAAGGTGAATGTTGTTGATCCGAGGGTTAGGATTAGAGGGAGAATGGGTGGATTTAGTGTTCACTGAATGCTTCCCTTAATCTCTGTATTACCACACAGCTTCAATCTGATCTCGCTCCTCTCCCCCTTCATCCCCTCTCCATACACGCTCTCCGCCCTTCCTTCTCTCTCTCTGCCCTTCCTTCTCTCTCTCTGCCCCTCCCTCCATCCATGTTGTTCTCCATGGTCACAATACTCTCCCTCATCTCACTCACCTCTCAATCCCCTCACTCTTAATTCACCTCTCAATCCCCTCACTCCTCCTCCCCTCAACTCCTCACCTCTCAATCCCCTCACTCCCTCCCCTCCCCTCAACTCACTACCTCTCAATTATTCCCTCAACTCACTCACCTCTCAATCCCCTCCCTCCCCCTCAACTCACTCACCTCTCAATCCCCTCACTCCCCTCCCCTCCCCCTCAACTCACTCACCTCTCAATCCCCTCACTCCCCTCCCCTCCCCCTCAACTCACTCACCTCTCAATCCTCCTCACTCCCCTCCCCCTCTCTACCTCACCTCACTCCCCTCCCCTCTTTCCCTCACCTCCCTCACCTCTCAAAATCCCTCACTCCCCTCCCTCACCTCTCAACTCTCCTCACTCCCCTCCCCCTCACCTCACACTTCCTCACTCCCCTCCCCCTCTCTCTCTACCTCACCTCTCAATCCGGTTGTTTCCGACCCCGTTGAGGGTGCCTCCACTCTAACCTCGCCAATGTATCAATTTCCTCAATCTGTCACAGCTTCAGTCCAGTGAGATGACCTTTGACCTCTGGCTGTCACTTAGACAGAGCCGGGCGTCAACAGGGGCAACACACTGACCTCTGGGAAACGTAGTTGAGAGGCAGTGATGGGGATGGCCCTGTCTGTCTGAAACACCCTCTCTTCAAATGAAATAGGCTAATAATAAATAATTATATTAAACTCTCCCCCTTCCGGATTTATTTTCTAAGCACTGAAATATAGTTTTTATCTTTGAAATGGGGACATCTGTCTCAGATAAGGATGAACAAATATATTATTACACTATTAAACATGGTTATATACAGTATTAGGCTATTAAACATGGTTATATACAGTATTAGGCTATTCAACATGGTTATATACAGTATTAGGCTATTCAACATGGTTATATACAGTATTAGGCTATTCAACATGGTTATATACAGTATTAGGCTATTCAACATTATTATATATTTGTATCAATGCATACCCAGTGTGTAATGTGCAGTCTTTGTTTTGTGTCCTGCAGTGATGTGTGTCTAAGACAATTGCCCCTCTGGGACATTAAAGTGCATCCTATCTGAATACAAGAAGGCATCTTTAGGATGAGACGTTGAGTCTATCTCCTAACCATAAAGCAGTCAGCTCCCCTGATACCTGGTGGCTAGAGTAAACCTGCTAGTACTAACCTCTAACACACAAACTCACCTGTGGCATTAAATGTACTGTAATCTGGCCACATCAATCTAACTGCTCTGAATAGATGGCTTTGTAACTGGACTGGGTTGACACACACACACACACACACACACACACACACACACACACACACACACACACACACGCACACGTAACCTCTGGTTCTGTCATGGTTGTAGAGTCCTGTGGCGCCGTCTCAACCCCCTATCAGTCTCACTGCAGGGTTGGCTACTGTCTGTCAGTACACCTAAGACCCATTAGCTAATGATCTTACACACCTAACCCCTACTGGGCAGAGACACGCACACAAGCTGACCTACCTCCTGAAGAAGCCAGCCAGGGCAGTGGGACAGCTGATTCAGCGATCTCACCTCACTCTCCACCAACCCAATATCCTGTTGTAGCCTATACACCATCCAATATCCTGTTGTAGTGTACACACCATCAGCAGGTCTGGTCCCAACCCTCAGCCACAACACTGACTGACTGACTGACTGACACACTCTCTCTCTCTCTCTCTCTCTAACAGTTAGTGTTACTGCCCTGGTTATAAATAACTTTTACTGCTATTTATACCACAGCAAAAAACATCCCACCATGACACTGACTGAGAACACAGGCCTTGGCTCATATCTACACACACTGTCTGCATGACCAGTGGCAGAACAGCAAGAACACACACACACACACACAAGCTCACACACACACACACACACACACCACACACAAGCTCACACACACACACACAAGCTCACACACACCACACACAAGCTCACACACACACACACACACACACACACACACACACACACACACCACACACGAGTGTGGACTTCTTCTCCTGACATGACCCACTCAGCCCTCCTAAAACAGCCCAGAACATGGAACTCAACTTCAGCTACATTACTAACACGTCCTGTCTGGTCCAGAGAGGAAAACACCAACATAGGCCTTTCCTTGACCCCTTCCTGTGTACGCAGTGATCACACACACACACACACACACACACACACACACGTACACACACACACACAAACTTCAGACTTCCAACACACAGTCACATGCTCTTGCTTAAAAAGTCATCACAGCTCTATAAATTCCTATGTGAAATGTTTGAACATTCCTAACAGTACATCAGATAGGAGATGACTTGGCTCACTAATGGAATATGTCAACTAAACAGGAGAGTAAATCTATTCCTGTCAGGTATGTTATTGTTCCACTGCTACTGTTGGTCTGTACATGCTATAGGAAACAGAGAAGGACAAGGCTACTGTTGGTCTGTACATGCTATAGGAAACAGAGAAGGACAAGGCTACTGTTGGTCTGTACATGCTATAGGAAACAGAGAAGGACAGGGCTACTGTTGGTCTGTACATGCTATAGGAAACAGAGAAGGACAGGGCTACTGTTGGTCTGTACATGCTATAGGAAACAGAGAAGGACAGGGCTACTGTTGGTCTGTACATGCTATAGGAAACAGAGAAGGACAGGGCTACTGTTGGTCTGTACATGCTATAGGAAACAGAGAAGGACAGGGCTACTGTTGGTCTGTACATGCTATAGGAAACAGAGAAGGACAGGGCTACTGTTGGTCTGTACATGCTATAGGAAACAGAGAAGGACAGGGCTACTGTTGGTCTGTACATGCTATAGGAAACAGAGAAGGACAAGGCTACTGTTGGTCTGTACATGCTATAGGAAACAGAGAAGGACAAGGCTACTGTTGGTCTGTACATGCTATAGGAAACAGAGAAGGACAAGGCTACTGTTGGTCTGTACATGCTATAGGAAACAGAGAAGGACAGGGCTACTGTTGGTCTGTACATGCTATAGGAAACAGAGAAGGACAGGGCTACTGTTGGTCTGTACATGCTATAGGAAACAGAGAAGGACAAGGCTACTGTTGGTCTGTACATGCTATAGGAAACAGAGAAGGACAGGGCTACTGTTGGTCTGTACATGCTATAGGAAACAGAGAAGGACAGGGCTACTGTTGGTCTGTACATGCTATAGGAAACAGAGAAGGACAGGGCTACTGTTGGTCTGTACATGCTATAGGAAACAGAGAAGGACAGGGCTACTGTTGGTCTGTACATGCTATAGGAAACAGAGAAGGACAAGGCTACTTAACAAACAAGTAGTAGCCTAGGTTATTACTATGTTACAATGTAAGCATTTTACTATGTTATTTCTTAGTAAGCACCTGGTCATTTATGTGTTGTAAAATAAAGTTGCCATATCCACTGCAACTCTATACTACCAGCCACACCTACTGCCTTCAGGGTACTGAGATCAGGTTGTCAGACTACTGCCTTCAAGGTACTGAGATCAGGTTGTCAGACTACTGCCTTCAGGGTACTGAGATCAGGTTGTCAGACTACTGCCTTCAGGGTACTGAGATCAGGTTGTCAGACTACTGCCTTCAGGGTACTGAGATCAGGTTGTCAGACTACTGCCTTCAGGGTACTGAGATCAGGTTGTCAGAATACTGCCTTCAGGGTACTGAGATCAGGTTGGCAGACTACTGCCTTCAGGGTACTGAGATCAGGTTGTCAGACTACTGCCTTCAGGGTACTGAGATCAGGTTGTCAGACTACTGCCTTCAGGGTACTGAGATCAGGTTGTCAGACTACTGCCTTCAGGTACTGAGATCAGGTTGTCAGACTACTGCCTTCAGGGTACTGAGATCAGGTTGTCAGAATACTGCCTTCAGGGTACTGAGATCAGGTTGTCAGACTACTGCCTTCAGTGTACTGAGATCAGGTTGTCAGACTACTGCCTTCAGGGTACTGAGATCAGGTTGTCAGACTACTGCCTTCAGGGTACTGAGATCAGGTTGTCAGAATACTGCCTTCAGGGTACTGAGATCAGGTTGTCAGAATACTGCCTTCAGGGTACTGAGATCAGGTTGGCAGACTATTGCCTTCAGTGTATTGAGATCAGGTTGGCAGACTATTGCCTTCAGTGTATTGAGATCAGGTTGGCAGACTATTGCCTTCAGTGTACTGAGATCAGGTTGGCATACTACTGCCTTCAGGGTATTGAGATCAGGTTGGCAGACTACTGCCTTCAGTGTTCTGAGATCAGGTTGGCAGCCTACTGCCTTCAGGGTATTGAGATCAGGTTGGCAGACTTGGCACAGAGACAGGTATGGAGGTATGTGGGCTTCTCTGCCCTGTCCTGTTCTGTCCTGTCCTGTTCTGTCCTGTCCTGCTCTGTTCTGTCCTGCTCTGTCCTGTCACCTCAGGTCACGGTGGTGATTCTCAGACAGGGTAGACTAGTGAATCTCAATTAAAAGGAGGAGGGATCAGGATTGGACCAGGCTCAGAGAGAGAGAGAGACCCAGGACCGAGAGCCTGTCTAGAGCCTAGAGGAGAGAGACAGAGAGAGACAGAGAGACCCAGGACCGAGAGCCTGTCTAGAGCTTAGAGGAGAGAAAGAGACAGAGAGAGAGAGAGAGAGAGAGAGAGAGAGAGAGAGAGACCCAGGACCTAGAGCCTAGAGAGGAGAGAGAGAGAGAGAGAGACCCAGGACCGAGAGCCTGTCTAGAGCCTAGAGGAGAGAGAGACAGAGAGAGAGAGAGAGAGAGAGAGACAGAGAGAGAGAGACACAGAGAGACAGAGAGGGAGAGAGACAGAGAGACAGAGAGAGAGAGACAGAGGGAGAGAGAGAGAGAGGAGAGTGTAGTAGAGAGAGAGAACGAGAGAGAAGAGAGAGAGAGAGAGAGAGAGAGAGAGAGAGAGAGAGAGACCCAGGGCCGAGAGCCTGTCTAGAGCCTAGAGGAGAGAGAGAGAGAGAGAGAGAGAGAGAGAGAGAGAGAGAGAGAGAGAGAGAGAGAGAGAGCCTGAGAGAGAGAGAGACAGACAGAGAGAGACAGAGAGAGAGAGAGAGAGAGAGAGAGAGAGAGAGAGAGAGAGAGAGAGAGAGAGAGACCCAGGACCGAGAGCCTGTCTAGAGCCTAGAGGAGAGAGACAGACAGAGAGAGAGACAGACAGAGACAGAGACAGAGAGAGAGAGAGAGAGAGAGAGAGAGAGAGAGAGAGGACAGAGCAGAGACAGAGAGACAAGAGAGAGAGAAGAGAGAGAGAGAGAGAGAGAGACCCAGGGCCGAGAGCCTGTCTAGAGCCTAGAGGAGAGAGAGAGAGAGAGAGAGAGAGAGAGAGAAATACATGACCATATTAAAGACACATATTTCCCTCAGATTACACAGACCCACAAAGAATTTGAAAACAAATCCAATTTGATAAACTCCCTTATCTATTGGGTGAAAAACCACAGTGTGCAATCACAGCAGCAAGATTTGTGACCTGTTGCCACAAGAAAAGGGCAACCAGTGAAGAACAAACACCATTGTAAATACAACCCATATTTATTTATTTTCCCTTTTGTACTTTAACTATTTGCACATCGCTACACCACTGTATATAGACATAATATGACATTTGACATGTCTTTATTCTTTTGGAACTTGTGTGAGTGTAATGTTTACTGTTCACTTTTTATTGTTTATTATCTACTTCACTTGCTTTGGCAATGTAAACATATGTTTCCCATGCCAATAAAACCCCTTGAATTGAATTGAATTGAGAGAGAGAGCGAGCCTGGACACAGCCAGACCGACCATCATCCAATCAGCGTCAAGCTTCAGGAGTACAGGGTTTACATTCCCTAATCACTCTGTCTGGAGATTACACTGAGAAAGGAGGGAGGGAGGGAGTAGAGGAGGAAGAGGAGAGAGAGGAGAGAGAGAGAGAGAGAGAGAGAGAGAGAGAGAGAGAGAGAGAGAGAGAGAGAGAGAGAGAGAGAGAGAGAGAGAGAGAGAGAGAGAGAGAGAGAGAGAGAGAGAGGAGAAGTGAAAGAGGGAGAGGTAGCACTATCCAGAGAGGAGAGCTCTTAAAGGGCTGGCACAGCGGAGGTGGTATTGAGATATCTGAGATGTAGCCTTCAAAACCGTTTAGGCATGAAGCAGAACTAGGATGGTAGAGAGCGATGAGGTTAGGTGCCGTAGGGTTCTCCCTCTCCTCTCCTGTCCACCCTCTGGTTTTGGATTCAACCACAGACAGGTACTGTTCCCAAAATACACTGGTGTTATGTGACAATATTGTTGACTAACGTACTAAAAACAACCATCCTCTATTCTCTCAGTTTACAGGAAATGAGGTCGTAAGTTTAAGAGAAAAGCAGAATCAGCCAGGCAGTAGAGAAAAGCCCAGTCACATGGGTGGTGGTTAAGGTGTGTATTCAGAGCCACAGGTAAGGTGTATTAACAGAGCTACAGGTCAGGTGTATTAACAGAGCTACAGGTCAGGTGTATTAACAGAGCTACAGGTCAGGTGTATTAACAGGGCTACAGGTCAGGTGTATTAACAGAGCTACAGGTCAGGTGTATTAACAGAGCTACAGGTCAGGTGTATTAACAGAGCTACAGGTCAGGTGTATTAACAGAGCTACAGGTCAGGTGTATTAACAGAGCTACGGGTCAGGTGTATTAACAGAGCTACAGGTCAGGTGTATTAACAGAGCTACAGGTCAGGTGTATTAACAGAGCTACAGGTCAGGTGTATTAACAGAGCTACAGGTCAGGTGTATTAACAGAGCTACGGGTCAGGTGTATTAACAGAGCTACAGGTCAGGTGTATTAACAGAGCTACAGGTCAGGTGTATTAACAGAGCTACGGGTCAGGTGTATTAACAGAGCTACAGGTCAGGTGTATTAACAGAGCTACGGGTCAGGTGTATTAATAGAGCTACAGGTCAGGTGTATTAACAGAGCTACGGGTCAGGTGTATTAACAGAGCTACAGGTCAGGTGTATTAACAGAGCTACAGGTCAGGTGTATTAACAGAGCTACGGGTCAGGTGTATTAACAGAGCTACAGGTCAGGTGTATTAACAGAGCTACAGGTCAGGTGTATTAACAGAGCTACAGGTCAGGTGTATTAACAGAGCTACAGGTCAGGTGTATTAACAGAGCTACAGGTCAGGTGTATTAACAGAGCTACAGGTCAGGTGTATTAACAGAGCTACAGGTCAGGTGTATTAACAGAGCTACAGGTCAGGTGTATTAACAGAGCTACAGGTCAGGTGTATTAACAGAGCTACAGGTCAGGTGTATTAACAGAGCCACAGGTCAGGTGTATTAACAGAGCCACAGGTCAGGTGTATTAACAGAGCTACGGGTCAGGTGTATTAACAGAGCTACAGGTCAGGTGTATTAACAGAGCTACAGGTCAGGTGTATTAACAGAGCTACAGGTCAGGTGTATTAACAGAGCTACGGGTCAGGTGTATTAACAGAGCTACGGGTCAGGTGTATTAACAGAGCTACAGGTCAGGTGTATTAACAGAGCTACGGGTCAGGTGTATTAACAGAGCTACAGGTCAGGTGTATTAACAGAGCTACAGGTCAGGTGTATTAACAGAGCTACAGGTCAGGTGTATTAACAGAGCTACAGGTCAGGTGTATTAACAGAGCTACAGGTCAGGTGTATTAACAGAGCCACAGGTCAGGTGTATTAACAGAGCCACAGGTCAGGTGTATTAACAGAGCCACAGGTCAGGTGTATTAACAGAGCCACAGGTCAGGTGTATTAACAGAGCTACAGGTCAGGTGTATTAACAGAGCTACGGGTCAGGTGTATTAACAGAGCCACAGGTCAGGTGTATTAACAGAGCCACAGGTCAGGTGTATTAACAGAGCTACAGGTTAGGTGTATTAACAGAGCTACGGGTCAGGTGTATTAACAGAGCTACAGGTCAGGTGTATTAAAGAGCTACAGGTTAGGTGTATTAACAGAGCTACGGGTCAGGTGTATTAACAGAGCCACAGGGTGATCATGGAGTCACTGTGTTTAGGGACAGTGAATGTAAGAGGCAAAGTGGACTGCCAGTGTGGAACGGAATGACTGGTATTGTATTCAGTTGGTCAACAACAATACAGATAGGTTGCAACCCAAATGGCACCCTATCTCTCTATGGGCCCTGGTCAAAAGTAGTGCACTACATTGGAAATAGTGTGCCGTTTGGCCATAGAGTTCGGAAGTCCCTGGCCAGTGGCACAGGATGGAATGTTGTGGGCAGGGCTCTGAGCTCTGGGCTGTAGACAGGAAGCTAGCTGCTGTGTGTGTTAAATGTGTGTGATTGCATTCAGTTTGTGTGTGTGTTGTGTTCTGTCTAGGCTACCTTATTGTTCTCCAGAACACACCACCAGTTATTTCTGGACTCCCAGTCCCAGTCAGCCCATGTAAGGTCTCAGGTACATAATGTCCAGTGAAATGCCCAGTTCTAACCTTATGAAGGCCATGTACAGGCCTATACAAGACAAAGCATACCGGTAGTTTATAGCAGAAAATACACTCAAGGATATTATAGTTTGACCATGAGTGCCCACTCAAAAACGTATAGGTCTGTGACTCCCCTGGCGAGCCCCACTGTCCTCTGTTACCCTCTATGATCACAGTAAACTGGTTTACACACACACCTGCCAGATGGTGCACAGAAGTAGTTCATGTTTTACTGTTACTGTAGTGTTTGTGAGTTAAGGACTTATTGAGCCAATTAGAGATGGGGAAATATACTGAGATGAATCCAGGCCCTGCTGTTATTGAGTTAGACTGAGAAACCAGGCTGGGCCCCAGAGGTCTGACTCTGACCACGCCATTAGTCATGAAACACCCATATTGCAATTGTTTTCTATCTGTTCATACTTATCCATAGAGAAATAACGGATTTATTTTTGACTAACATGTTGCCTCAGAAACCTATTATATGCTATCACAACAAGTAGTTGGTGGGCCACTGCCAAGTAGGCTTTCTATGATGCATTGCCATATATATGAACATGGCATTCCACTAGTCAGTGAATACCCGACACAACCCGTCACAAGCACCAGCAGTTTTACACTACTAGACCACAGGCCTGTACTGAGATAATTTAAAACCAGTTAAACGATTAAATTGTTGGCCTATAACAAACTACCGTTATTTATTGTTATTATGGGGTTGTACTTATTTCTTGAGAAATATAAATATCGCACATATGTGAAGTGTATTATCGCCTACTCACAAGCAACAGCACTTTCCGTGTCAGCCCAGCTCGCGAGTCCCCAGGATGAAAACAATAACAGCAAATCCCAGTCCCCATTATGTAAGCACACCTCACTTACCGTCAAAATAATGTGGAAAACCGTTCCGCAATCGACACGGCAAGCCCGCTTTCCTGTGGTCTCCTTTGCGGTGAATTGTATGTACTATAACCAAGTAGCAGTAGCTAGCTACATGTTTCTTTCCCGACGTCTGATCATGGACGACAGCACGGAGACGGACCCAGCATGGGCCGTGCCCCACCGACGGTCTGTGGACTCCCAGCCGGGATCCAGCGCTCCTTCGCGGCGGACTGTGTCGCTCCCTTCCGCTCCCCTTTCAGTCTCGCGTCTGACAAATGTCAGCTGTAAAATCTTGTTCTCTATCCGAGGTTGCAATATGTCATCTGTTAAATTTCATAGCATTGGTGGATAAACTCCGTTAATTTCCACCGAACAGTTATTAGATGATTCCACCGAACAGTTATTAGATGTGTCAGTCCGCAGTAAAGAAAGCGCTCCTCTTCTCTTAATTATTTAGAAGAGCCCATATCCGCTGCACTGTTTCCGCTCCTGTGGCAGCAACAGTGAGTACGTTCCCAGTTTTGTATCACCTCTCCTGGGTGACAGGCCGAAACGGTGCCAGCATATCGAGATATTGACTCAAAACTATCCCAAAAAATCAAGCCTTGAATCGCGTTTAAGAACTTTATAAAAAGCTATGTCTGGTGCGCGGCATAACGTTGTTTTGACCAGTGGCATCAGTCAGTATACGAGCATAGTGAACCAGTAGCACTATGAGGCAGCAGGGGCAAGATGTTAGCAGATGGTAGAGAGATGGATGGAGGGATTTGTCAATCTCACTTTTATAATCCCTGTAGCAAAACAAAGGAGCCAGTCAGATGTTTTTCCAACAATATCAGGCTTCTGGGTCAGGATAAAAAAATATGCACCACAAATGGTTAATAAACTCATTTTTATTTCAGTGTATTCCAATATATTTTTCAACAAAATGTATGTACACAATTCACAGTAAACATACGGCGTTATTGTCAAAAATATATACAAAACATGTTTACATTTTTACATCAGTAGACTACTGTTTAAGCAAGCCTGTGGAACAGGGAGTAACTGACTAGGGTGTTTTTCAATCTGACCCCTGGAGATGTGTAGATGTAGGCTACATCTAGTATTCCTATGGTATATATGACTTCCTATACATCATACAGTCTAGTAGTATTTCTATGGTATAGGTCAGGACATCAGTGTTTCATTGCTGCCACTCCCAAAAATATGATTTTGCTGCTACTCCTAAAAAAACATTATTTAAATATGTAGAAAAGCTCATGGAGCTATATATTTTTTAAATAAGATCATCTTTGTGAACCAAAAAAAATCACAAAAATAAAAACTAGACAGTCAGGGAGAATCAACAATTCCCAAAATATCATGCCATGGGGCCCTCATTGATTTAGTTATAATGTTTGAGTCACTCAGATAGCATAAGAACACGGCATAAGCCACGGCATAATGTGTAGAATTGCAGGAAACGCGTTTTTAAACGGAACATTTTTCTCTAAGCCCCATGACAAAATGTGTAGAATTGCAGGAAAGGCGTTTTTAAACGGAACATTTTTCTCTAAGCCCCATGACAAAATGTGTAGAATTGCAGGAAACGCGTTTTTAAACGGAACATTTCTCTAAGCCCCATGACAAAATGTGTAGAATTGCAGGAAACGCGTTTTTAAACGGAACATTTTTCTCTAAGCCCCATGACAAAATGTGTAGAATTGCAGGAAACTAGCTTTAAAACACCAAAATGTCTCTGCTAATTTTCGGTCGGAGACCACGCCATTGGCCACACCCACTACACTAACTTTGCCACTGCTGCTGAAAAAAATATTTTGGGAAACACTGCATCTTATACCATCAATTCTGTCTCATAATACACATCATATAGGACCTGATAGGCCATTATACAGAGCAGTATAGGAGGACCTGACAGGCCATTATATAGTGCAGTATAGGAGGACCTGATAGGCCATTATACAGTGCAGTATAGGAGGACCTGACAGGCCATTATACAGAGCAGTATAGGAGGACCTGACAGGCCATTATACAGAGCAGTATAGGAGGACCTGACAGGCCATTATACAGAGCAGTATAGGAGGACCTGACAGGCCATTATACAGAGCAGTATAGGAGGACCTGACAGGCCATTATACAGTGCAGTACAGGAGGACCTGATAGGCCATTATACAGTGCAGTACAGGAGGACCTGACAGGCCATTATACAGAGCAGTATAGGAGGACCTGACAGGCCATTATACAGAGCAGTATAGGAGGACCTGACAGGCCATTATACAGTGCAGTATAGGAGGACCTGACAGGCCATTATACAGAGCAGTATAGGAGGACCTGACAGGCCATTATACAGTGCAGTACAGGAGGACCTGACAGGCCATTATACAGAGCAGTATAGGAGGACCTGACAGGCCATTATACAGTGCAGTATAGGAGGACCTGACAGGCCATTATACAGAGCAGTATAGGAGGACCTGACAGGCCATTATACAGAGCAGTATAGGAGGACCTGACAGGCCATTATACAGTGCAGTATAGGAGGACCTGACAGGCCATTATACAGAGCAGTATAGGAGGACCTGACAGGCCATTATACAGTGCAGTATAGGAGGACCTGATAGGCCATTATACAGAGCAGTATAGGAGGACCTGACAGGCCATTATACAGTGCAGTATAGGAGGACCTGACAGGCCATTATACAGAGCAGTATAGGAGGACCTGATAGGCCATTATACAGAGCAGTATAGGAGGACCTGAAAGGCCATTATACAGTGCAGTACGTGTTGATGAGGTGTCGTACCATCTCAGTGTTTCCACTGGCCTGGTAGATGATTGACAGGTTGAAGGCTATCTCTCTACGCAGGTCTACCTGGTCAGCCTCAATACCCTGTAGGAGAGATGAGGAAGACATGAGGTGTGTGTGCGTTTCTCTATGTGGATGTGTGCATACAAGCTTCTATACATGTCTGTGGTATATACCTCTAGTGTAGGAGGAGGGAAGCTGAGAGCCTTGTGGTAATAGTGAATGGAGAGGTGTGTCTGTCTGTGGTATATACCTCTAGTGTAGGAGGAGGGAAGCTGAGAGCCTTGTGGTAATAGTGAATGGAGAGGTGTACGAGGCCCATCTGCTGTAGGGCCCGTCCCAGGTTGTACATGCTCTCCTGGCAGTGCCCGCGCTGCTCCACGTAACGCCACAGAAACGAGAAGCCCTGCCACAACACACACAGACACACACGTTATGACACAACACACACAGGGTTTACATACACACGACACAGACATAGGGTTACACGCTTACAAAGGGGTCACTGTATGACTTTCTAACAGGCTTTATAGCACATTTAAAAGTGGTTCTAACTAATCCCACACGAGCACATATAATCCTATAGGTTCTATACAGTTCTATCTATGGGACAGAATAGGAGTCTGACCTGCAGTATCAGTGGGTGGCGTTTAACCACAAACTTCTGAGACGCCATGTGGAAGAAGGTGAGGCCAACACACAGACTGTACAGAGGTTCATCTGGCTTAGCCCTGAACGCCTGAATATACTGACCTAGAGACAGAGACACAGAGAGAGAGAGAGAGAGAGAGAGACACAGAGAGAGAGACAGAGAGAGACACAGAGAGAGAGAGAGAGAGAGAGAGAGAGAGAGAGAGAGAGAGAGAGAGAGAGAGAGAGAGAGAGACAGAGAGAGACACAGAGAGAGAGAGAGAGAGAGACACAGAGAGAGACACAGAGAGAGAGAGAGAGAGAGAGAGAGAGAGACACAGAGAGAGACACAAGAGAGAGAGAGAGAGAGAGAGAGAGAGAGAGAGAGAGAGAGAGAGAGAGACACAGAGAGAGAGAGAGAGAGAGAGAGACAGAGAGAGAGAGAGAGACAGAGAGAGAGAGAGGAAGAAGTACAGAGGAAAACAAAGAGAGAGATAAAGGATGAGAGAGGTAAACAGAGAGAAAGAGAGAGTGGAAAGAGAGATCAATTCCTACTTGGATTCCACATTAACCTGGATGTGAATAAACTATTCCCCTGGCTAGAAGGCCATAGTTGTATGTAGCAGGTATCTGTAGCCGGTATCTGTAGCAGGTATCTGTAGCCGGTATCTGTAGCAGGTATCTGTAGCCGGTATCTGTGTGGTCGTACCGAGTGCGTGTTTAAAGCTGCCAGACACCAGTGCGTTGTGTCCACTGAGCACACACAGGGCGTGGTTGTCCGGGTTCTTCATCATCAGACGCAGACAGAACCGATGGTGACGCACATCCTGGGAGTGAAGGGTCACCTGGTGGGAGATTGACAGGGAGAATGAGTGAGCTGGTGTGTGTGTGTGTGTCCGTGTGTGTGTGTGGTGCGTGTGTGTGTGAAGGATCACCTGGTTGAATATGTTCCACAGCATGGGCCACTCCTTCTTCTCCATCAGCGTCAGCCTACAGACAGATGGATGGAGGTTAGAGGTCAATATGGACCACACACACACATAGAAAAGCGCACACACTAAAATATGCCCTGGTACACACACCTGACCTAACACACACTGAGTGTCTAATAAGAGTCTATGATTGTCTCTGACTATGAGGAAACTGCTACAGCTCCATATGTTTCTCACTATATCTTTGTAAAGTCAGTAGGACCGCCAGTCTGACCTGATGTAGTCGTAGGCCTTGCGGTAGTTATGGTCCAGGAAAGCAGCCGACAGACCAAAGAACTCCAGCTCTTTCCTCTTCACCTAAACAACAAATTACTGTACCGTACATTTCATGTATAAAGCGCTAATAATACATTTATAAAGAGACAACAATAAATTAGTCATTTTTCAAATACAAACATTTTCTCTATAATGAATGATTTCTTGATTTGAATGACAGGAAGTGAAAGTGGTTCCTGTTTACCTTGACGTCATAGAAGGAGTAGAACTCCAGAGAAGAGTCCACCAGCAGCTCTGCCTCTTTAAAACGCTTCACCTCACACAGCGTTTCCACACACCTCACCAACAGAAGCCACCAGTCCTCACGAGACAACACACTGGTCTTACCTGGGGAGGGAGGGAGGGAGGGAGATGGAAGAGAGAGAGAGAGAGAGAGAGAGAGAGAGAGATCGTCTCTCTTAACCACTCAGTATATTTCTAAAATGTGATCAATCAGATGAGTCTTACCACTGATGTCCTGGTAGGCAGCCTCCTGGTCATCGATGTCTGACACCATGTCCTTGGACACCTTGACCAGACGCAGGTGTCTGACCCCAGACCACCTGCTGGCTCTGACACACACCTGGGCCCGTGTCATAGCCACCTGGATGATGAAACACAGTAGGAACAATATCACTGTGTCTGTCTGTCTGTCTGTCTGTGTGTGTGTGTGTGTGTGTTAGAAGCCTACCTTCAGCAACATAGCCAGCATGGTGAGCATGGTATCCAGGTAGTCATCTAGTCGGCCTTGGGAACGCAGGAGAGTAGAGCGGTGCAGCAGCAGCTTCAACTCCTGGACAGTACACACACACACACACACACACACACACACACACACACGGGATCATAAAAACACACATAGGGACAACACCCTGCCACCCTGCCACCCTCCCCTCCCTCCACCTACCTGCTGTGCTGCGGAGGCGTCCTGTGCCAGTGTGTCTGGGTCGTACATGGGCTCCAGGGCCTTGAGGGCGCAGAGAGGTCGACCCAGCTGCTGCTGCAGAGTGGACAGAGACAGCCTGGCCTCCAGGTGAAGAGGAGCCATCTCTACCACCTTAATGTAACTCTTCACTGCTATCTCCATGTGGCCCAGTGCCTTCAGACACTCTGGGGGAGACATGGAGACACACATCACATTATAATAAACACTTTGGGAACACTCACAAGTAGAATGCATTACGATGATGGAGTTATAATGCATTACGATGATGGAGTTATAATGCATTACGATGATGGAGTTATAATGCATTACGATGATGGAGTTATAATGCATTACGATGATGGAGTTATAATGCATTATGATGATGGAGTTATAATGCATTATGATGATGGAGTTATAATGCATTATGATGATGGAGTTATAATGCATTATGATGATGGAGTTATAATGCATTACGATGATGGAGTTATAATGCATTACGATGATGGAGTTATAATGCATTACGATGATGGAGTTATAATGCATTACGATGATGGAGTTATAATGCATTACGATGATGGAGTTATAATGCATTACGATGATGGAGTTATAATGCATTACGATGATGGAGTTATAATGCATTATGATGATGGAGTTATAATGCATTACGATGATGGAGTTATAATGCATTACGATGATGGAGTTATAATGCATTATGATGATGGAGTTATAATGCATTATGATGGAGTTATAATGCATTATGTTGATGGAGTTATAATGCATTACGATGATGGAGTTATAATGCATTACGATGATGGAGTTATAATGCATTATGATGATGGAGTTATAATGCATTACGATGATGGAGTTATAATGCATTACGATGATGGAGTTATAATGCATTACGATGATGGAGTTATAATGCATTATGATGATGGAGTTATAATGCATTACGATGATGGAGTTATAATGCATTACGATGATGGAGTTATAATGCATTACGATGATGGAGTTATAATGCATTACGATGATGGAGTTATAATGCATTACGATGATGGAGTTATAATGCATTACGATGATGGAGTTATAATGCATTATGATGATGGAGTTATAATGCATTATGATGAGTTATAATGAATTATAAGACTTGTCATGAGGCCCCTTTTATGTCTCATAATCATCTGATAATGATGGGGACCAAATAACAGGCGGTTAGAGACAGCTGACAGTGTGTGTCCCTACCAGCATGTCGGAGCCAGACAACAGCCAGGTTGTATCTCTCAGAGCAGACCAGGGCAGAGAGGAGAGGCAGGGCTGAGTTGTACTCTCCCTCGTCCAGGAAGGCCTCAGCCACGTCCAGGTACAGATCACCCAGCTCCTCTGGGCACTGCTCCATCAGAGACGTCAACATGGACTGGGGAACAGGGAGGATGATGGAATGGCCATTTATACATTCAGAGACACAACGATTAGAAGGTGTGATATTTGGTAGGAGTCTATGTGAGACACAAACTTCTCTGAGAATGTGATCGTTCCCAAAGCAGATAGATACGTTGTGTGGTACTCACATCCAGAGGTCTGTAGACATGCTGGTGGATCAGACAGACCATGAGTTTCACTCTGATGTCCACTGGTACATTATCTGGAACTAGCACCTTTCTAACCTCCCCTGGAGATGGAGAGAGGGGGAGAGACGGGGAGAGAGAGATGGGGAGGAGCGAGGGGGAGGAGGGAGCGAGAGAGATGGGGAGAGATAGGGGAAGGGGAGAGAGGGGGAGGAGGGGGAGAGATAGGGGGAGGGGAGAGAGAGAGAGGATGAGGGTGAGGAAGAGAGAGGCATCAGAGAGTTCTGCATAGAAATGTTACTGGCTCTCCACACTGACAACTCATAAAAAACCAACACTTCATAAAGAAGTCCTAGATCCAGACAGTAGGACAGACCTCTAGACTTCATAAAGAAGTCCTAGATCCAGACAGTAGGACAGACCTCTAGACTTCATAAAGAAGTCCTAGATCCAGACAGTAGGACAGACCTCTAGACTTCATAAAGAAGTCCTAGATCCAGACAGTAGGACAGACCTCTAGACTTCATAAAGAAGTCCTAGATCCAGACAGTAGGACAGACCTCTAGACTTCATAAAGAAGTCCTAGATCCAGACAGTAGGACAGACCTCTAGACTTCATAAAGAAGTCCTAGATCCAGACAGTAGGACAGTAGGACAGACCTCTAGACTTCATAAAGAAGTCCTAGATCCAGACAGTAGGACAGACCTCTAGACTTCATAAAGAAGTCCTAGATCCAGACAGTAGGACAGTAGGACAGACCTCTAGACTTCATAAAGAAGTCCTAGATCCAGACAGTAGGACAGACCTCTAGACTTCATAAAGAAGTCCTAGATCCAGACGGTAGGACAGTAGGACAGACCTCTAGACTCCTCTGTTGTCTGTGTTTTCATCTCCTCCTCCTGCTCTTGGTTCTCCTCCTCTGCTTCCATCTTCTCCTCCTCCTGCTCTGGGTTCTCCTCTGCTTCCATCTTCTCCTGCTCCTCCTTTCCCTCCTCCTCCTGCTCCTCTGGGTTCTCCTCCTCTGCAAGGTCTGGTTTAGGTTCTCCTCTCTCCAGGACGATCCCACAGAACTGGACTAGAACCTGAGGAGGGAAAACACTGGTCACACACGTCTATGAAACTAACATTTACATTACATTTTAGTCATTTAGCAGACGCTCTTATCCAGAGCGACTTACAGTTAGTGAATACATATTTCTTTTATACTGGCCCCCCGTGGGAATCGAACCCACAACCCTGGCGTTGCAAACGCCATGCTCTATCAACTGAGCTACATCCCACACACACAAACAGCTACCTGAAGGGCCTTGCCGTGCTGGTGGTTGGCTATGTAGAGCTCAGCGGCCATGTTGATGCTCTCGTCTGTCACCAGCTCTGGGTGTCTCCTCAGGGCCTCCTCCATCACCCCCATGGCTGACAGCAGGTCACTACTCTCATAGTAGCTTCTGGAGAGAGAACACACACATCACCGTTACACACTGAACCTAACACACACACACACACATCACCATTACACACTGAACCTAACACACATCACCATTACACACTGAGCCTAACACACATCACCATTACACACTGAACCTAACACACATCACCATCACACACTGAACCTAACACACATCGCCATTACACACTGAACCTAACACGCATTACTGTTACACACATCACCATTACACACTGAACCTAACACACATCACCATTACACACTGAACCTAACACAGATCACCATTACACACTGAACCTAACACGCATTACTGTTACACACATCACCATTACACACTGAACCTAACACACATCACCATTACACACTGAACCTAACACACATCACCATTACACACTGAACCTAACACGCATTACTGTTACACACATCACCATTACACACTGAACCTAACACACATCACCATTACACACTGAACCTAACACACATCACCATTACACACTGAACCTAACACACATCACTGTTACACACTGAACCTAACACACATCACCATTACACACTGAACCTAACACACATCACCATTACACACTGAACCTAACACACATCACCATTACACACTGAACCTAACACGCATTACTGTTACACACATCACCATTACACACTGAACCTAACACACATCACCAGTACACACTGAACCTAACACACATCACCATTACACACTGAACCTAACACACATCACCATTACACACTGAACCTAACACACATCACCATTACACACATCACCATTACACACTAAACCTAACACACACACACACACACATCACCATTACACACTGAACCTAACACACATCACTGTTACACACATCACCATTACACACTAAACCTAACACACACACATCACCATTACACACATCACTGTTACACACTAAACCTAACACAGATCACCAGTACACACTGAACCTAACACACACACACATCACCATTACACACTAAACCTAACACACATCACTGTTACACAAATCACCATTACACACTGAACCTAACACACATCACCATTACACACTGAACCTAACACACATCACCATTACACACTGAACCTAACACACACACACACATCACCGTTACACACTGAACCTAACACACATCACCATTACACACTGAACCTAACACACATCACCATTACACACTGAACCTAACACACATCACCATTACACACTGAGCCTAACACACATCACTGTTACACACTGAGCCTAACACACATCACCATTACACACTGAACCTAACACACATCACCATTACACACTGAACCTAACACACATCACCATTACACACTGAACCTAACACACATCACTGTTACACACTGAACCTAACACAGATCACCAGTACACACTGAACCATTACACACTGAACCTAACACACATCACCATTACACACTGAACCTAACACACATCACCACTACACACTGAACCTAACACACATCACTGTTACACACTGAACCTAACACAGATCACCAGTACACACTGAACCTAACACACATCACCAGTACACACTGAACCTAACACACATCACCATTACACACTGAACCTAACACACATCACTGTTACACACTGAACCTAACACACATCACCATTACACACTGAACCTAACACACATCACCATTACACACTGAACCTAACACACATCACCATTACACACTGAACCTAACACACATCACTGTTACACACTGAACCTAACACACATCACCAGTACACACTGAACCTAACACACATCACCAGTACACACTGAACCTAACACACATCACCAGTACACACTGAACCTAACACACATCACCATTACACACTGAACCTAACACACATCACCATTACACACTGAGCCTAACACACATCACTGTTACACACTGAACCTAACACACATCACTGTTACACACTGAACCTAACACACATCACCATTACACACTGAACCTAACACACATCACCATTACACACTGAGCCTAACACACATCACTGTTACACACTGAACCTAACACACATCACCAGTACACACTGAACCTAACACACATCACTGTTACACACTGAACCTAACACACATCACCAGTACACACTGAACCTAACACACATCACCATTACACACTGAACCTAACACACATCACCATTACACACTGAACCTAACACACATCACCATTACACACTGAACCTAACACACATCACTGTTACACCCTGAACCTAACACACATCACCATTACACACTGAACCTAACACACATCACCATTACACACTGAGCCTAACACACATCACTGTTACACACTGAACCTAACACACATCACCAGTACACACTGAACCTAACACACATCACCATTACACACTGAACCTAACACACATCACTGTTTACACACTGAACCTAACACACATCACCATTACACACTGAACCTAACACACACACACACACATCACTGTTACACACTGAACCTAACACACATCACCATTACACACTGAACCTAACACACATCACCATTACACTGAACCTAACCCCCCATTGCTTGTGTGTGTGTGTATTGTCTGTGTATATACACATTGTGAATGAGAGTTTGTACGGTATCTGTGTGTGTTTGTGTCTGTGTACACGTGCATGGCGGACTACCCCTCACTTGGCCATGTCTCGCGACAGCTGCATGAAGTGCTCTCCGTCAGTAGGGGGCAGTAGGTTGAGGATACGGCGGTACCCGTCCATGGACTGCTTGTGTTCCCCCACCTGCTCATACAGGCTGGAACGCTCCCACAGGTAGTGCACATTACTGGGGTCATACTTAATGGCTGAGAGGAAAACAGGCAGAGACAGAGAGACAACAACACAATTAGACCCAACCAAATCATCAGGAAACATAAAGAGAATTACACAGTGGCAGAATACCTGACCACTGTGACTGACCCAAACTTAAGGAAAGCTTTGACTATGCACAGACTCAGTGAGCATAGCCTTGCTATTGAGAAAGGCCGCCGTAGGCAGACCTGGCTCTCAAGAGAAGACAGGCTATGTGCACACTGCCCACAAAATGAGGTGGAAACTGAGCTGCACTTCCTAACCTCCTGACAAATGTATGACCATATTAGAAACACATATTTCCCTCAGATTACACACATCCACAAAGAATTTGAAAACAAACCCAATTTTGATAAACTCCCTTATCTACTGGGTGAAATACCACAGTGTGCCATCACAGCCACAATATTTGTGACCTGTTGCCACAAGTAAAGGGCAACCAGTGAAGAACAAACACCATTGTAAATACAACCCATATTTATGTTTATTTATTTTCCCATTTGTACTTTAACTATTTGCACATTGTTACAACACTGTATATAGACATAATGACATTTGAAATGTCTTTACTCTTTTGGAACTTCTGAGTGTAATGTTTACTGTTAATATTTGTTGTTTATTTCATTTTTGTTTACTATCTACTTCACTTGCTTTGGCAATGTTAACATACGTTTCCCATGCCAATAAAGCCCTTAAATTGAAATTGAATTGAGAGAGAGAGATAGAGAGACATAGAGAGAGACACAGCGAGAGAGAGAGAAAGAGAGAGAGAGAAAGAAAGAGAGAAAGAAAGAGAGAGAGAACGAGAGAGAGCAAGAGAGAGAGAGAGCAAGAGAGAGCGAGAGCGAGAGCGAGAGCGAGAGCGAGAGCGAGACAGAAGGAAGAGACGGGGAGAGAGAAATGTCTTAGGAGACAATTATTTCAGTGAGGTTGCCATTGACTGATTGATTGAAATTCTTAGATAATTAATAGTAGCTCCAGCCTGAGACAACATTAGTTGGCCATCAGTAGTTCAGCTAAACACTAGCATGGATAGCAAACAGGCCTAAGTACATGTGAATCAACCACCTCTAACTAGCAGTAAATCAATCAACAACAACAAAACATATTCTAGCAGTTTGAGGTCACAGGTTAGGGGTCAGAGACCAGGGGTTAGAGGTCAGGGGTCACCTCACCTTTGGTGTAGCAGATGATGGCCTGCCTGATGTTGTCCTGCTCCAGAGACATGTCGGCCAGCTTGACCCACTCCTCACAGTCGCTGGGGTTGAGATGGGCAGCGATCAGGCCGAACTGTAGAGACTTCTCCATGTCCCCCTGGTCTTCATAGATCATAGCCAGGGTGGAGAAGGGCTCGTAGGCCAGGGGGGCTGGTGGGAGAACGGTGAATAGAAGGGTTAAGTGGGACTCAATTTAGTCTGCGTTTAACAGGAAGGCCTCCCTCATTGACTTCAATGAGACATCCTGGTTAATATTTTTTTTTTTTAAGACAACTTTGATGAATTCAGATCAGTCAGTAATGCTGCATTCGTGACAAGTCAGAAACTCTCCCAGTTAAAATTAACGTAAGTTATTTGGGTAGAGCTACATATTGGTTGATTCTGATTCCAAGTGGGAAATTCAGATATCATCTTTCTCTGAGTTTTCAGTTTCCTAGTTCCAGCATGTCATGAATACTGCATACGTCTCTACAAGGACTTTTGTGAATTGAGATGGCTACTACAGCAGTGTCTAGTGACAGAGAAATGCCCTGTCAGTCAGTGCTTAGTCTGTTCCTCCTCTGTCCTGGAACACTACCCATCCTGTCTGATGACCTACTCTATCCTGGAACACTACCCACCCTGTCTGAATGATCTCCTCTATCCTGGAACACTACCCACCCTGTCTGAATGATATCCTCTGTCCTGGAATACTACCCATCCTGTCTGATGATCTCCTCTATCCTGGAACACTACCCACCCTGTCTGAATGATCTCCTCTATCCTGGAACACTACCCATCCTGTCTGATGATATCCTCTATCCTGGAACACTACCCACCCTGTCTGATGATCTCCATACACATCAGGACGGCGTCCTCCTTGTCTCCACGGGCGTAACGGATGTTGGCTTCTCCCATGAGGCCCCTCAGGGCCCGGGGCAGCTTGCTGCGGTTACGTTTCTCCTGAACAGCACAGAATCACCATCAATAGACCCATATCAACAAACACTGCAGCATGACCAAGTGTAACAGAGGTGGTTCAGTGAACCAGGCTCAAATGGTGACCAGCCTAACTTTGCCTGAGACTAGCCATAATTCGACTATCGTCAAACTATGGCTAGCATTGCGTTAGCTCCCTGATCTAATGTCAAGGCTCAGCGGGCTAAGAGTCTAGTGAACCCTGTTAGAATGATGACAGTCTAGTGAACCGATGTTAGAATGATGACAGTCTAGTGAACCCTGTTAGAATGATGACAGTCTAGTGAACCCTGTTAGAATGATGACAGTCTAGTGAACCCTGTTAGAATGACGACAGGCCTTTATCTAATTTTCACCTTCATCATCTTCTTGTTCTCTCGGTTAAGCTCCATTTCCAGGGCGAAGACATCCCCAGCCGAGGGGCCCTCCTCCTCTCCTTTAACTTCAACCTTCCTCTCCTCCTCATCATCCTCCTCCTCTTCTTCTTCTTCATAATCATCATCGTTGTCTTCTTCTTCATCCTCCTCTTCCTCAGTCTGTTCAGCCTCTGTTCCCTCCCCCATCATCGAGGCAAAGGCCTTCTGGACAGAGGGGCTGACTCCTTCCTCTGGATCCGCTGGCAGGGACAGAAGAGGTGGATAATTGGCATACAACAATGACTTGACTGGAATTGCTTAAGAAGACATGAATAGTGCCTAGGCTTTAGCTCAGCGGGCTAATACAAGCTTGTGGCAAGCAGAATATGTGTGTTCCAAACCCATGCAGTCACACATGACTGAACAAGTGGAGACACGCACCTGCGGGACGTTTTTTTGAACATTTTCTCGGACTGCGGCCGTGGGAAGTGCTGGGGAGTGTGTCATCTGGTCCAATCTCTTCCTCTGAACGCCCCTCGTTCGATACCTGCGAGAATAGATCCGAGATTAAATGTTCTCAACACAGGCATTCGTGAAAGGCGTTCCAGTAGCACATATTATGTCCTTGCGAGCTCCAAAACTTTTACACACGTTTTATCTTTAACGTAAATACAGCATGCAGAGAGAATGGAGGTTCCACATACCTTCAATTTAGCTTTTCGTTCCTCTCTCTGTATTTCAAACTCCTCGAATGAAATCCTTCCCTCCAGGTAGTCAATGAGCTCTGAGCTGAACCCCGACATCTCACCGACTAACTAAAACGATTTATGGTGGTTAAATAAACGTAAAACAATGTTGATAACGCTCATCGTAAACATTTAATTTTGACAACACGAGTGGCACTGGCGACAGTTAATTACGTATTTTAAAAACGACGGAAGTTCTTCTTCGACGCTTCGGAAGGTAGATTTGCAAATCGTTACACACCGACACCTATCGATTAATGCATGAACCACGAAAATACTGATCAACAAACAGAGACAAATACACACATAAAGTATCTGATAAAGATAATACATTGTAACATTATTCGTAAATTCGTTTTTTGTTGTGGTTGTGTTCAGACAATTCATATTCCATAACGTCAGGTGGCGCTGTTCTATATCATATCGTTAGAGAAATCCCAGTCCGTTCGCTTCTTCCATCGTCACGGATGTTATGGCGGATTACAACAAGCACAGCAGCAAGCGGCTCTCCGATGATGGAGGTGATACTAGTACATCTTTAGAGGCAATGTGTCGCTGTCTTGTCGAAATAAGACTAGAAGTATAACATTACCTCGACCTCCTGTAACTAATACAACATTCCCATGCTCATCGTGTCCGTTCGTGGATGGGGCTTCGGCCTGTCCCCATTCAGCTAGTTAGCTAGCTAGCAGCCATTGATGTAACGTTAGCAGGCTTCCAATGTAGCTAGCTAGCTAGATAGCTAGCTGGTTTAATTAGCTAGCTAGCTTTAAACGAGATCGCTAGGTTAGCCATTGCAGCTGCTTATGTATGATGGAGTAATGTTTACTATTATCTTTGAAATAATTTTGTCGGTAAACACAACTAATATAGGCTTCACTTGGCATGCAGCCAATTTCATAAGAATATCAACTTAGCTAAGACAGAAAATGGAGAGAATGCAACATGCGTTGAATGTTACAAGTCTTAAACATGATATGCAATAAACTATAACATGCACATATGCTATGTGACAAATTGCAATAGTGTTAAAATAACTAGCTATATTTATGATCAAAAGACCGACCATAACCACAACAATAGTGGGAGTGTTTGGTCCATGGACACACCAACTTCCCAAACAGGTTCAGCCATTTACATTTTAGTCATTTAGCAGACGCTCTTATCCAGAGCGCCTTAGTTAGTGAGTGCATACATTTTTCATACTTGCCCCCCGTGGGAAACGAACCCACAACTCTGGCATTGCAACCGCCATGCTCTACCAAGTGAGCTACAGGAGGGCCATAGAATTAGGAATTCATTTAATAGGATCTCTATGGGTTCACCCACCTGCCGGTAACCCAGAAACCACTCCCAGGTAACAGTAGCTCATCCTTGGTTTTCCCAGGCAACAGTTGCTCACCTTGGTAAGTTGTTTCGCCTCCAGCAGGACCGGAGGAGAAGGGAGGCAGTGTGAAAACTAAGACTGTCTCTTCCAGCACTGGAGGAGGGGGGAAACGCTCGGCCCAGGAGGTCAGCCCTGGCCCGGGGAAGGAGTCCACCTCGAGCCATCCGGTACCCCCAGCCCCCAAAGTCTCCAAGATAGGGTTTGGTCTGATCAGCCAGCCTATAAAGAAGCCTGCGCCCATCTCCATTAAGCTGGGTGCTAGTGTGAGTACCATTAGGGGGGGGGGGGTTGGTGTGTGTGTGACATCTATCTCAGTGTGTGTGGTTGACAGACGTGTGTATCTCTCTCTGTCTCCATTTTAGAAACCCAAAGAGCCTGTACCGGTACCTGCCAAGAAACCAGCGCTGGCCTCGGTTTTCAATGTTGACTCTGATGATGTGAGTTAAGACGTCAGCATGCTTCAGTTCGGCTGGCGCTAGCCGAACCGAACGAGTGTGTACGCATACTCCCTTAAAAAATGATAGAAAAGCGACAGTATTACTGTTTGTCCATTTTGAGACACTGTAGCCAGTATACGCTTCCTCAAAATAGTCAGAATACAAATTAAAAAACGTAAGAAATGTCATACATTTTGACGATTTTGCTGAGGAGATCTTAGTCGCGCCATTTTAAATCTAACTAAGATATCTGGTGCAGTATTTTTTAAAGAAAACATTTGCATGAAAACAGGTAATCTCTCATTGAATGACAACAAATACTTTACTAAAGAATCCCTACTGTTGGCCAATCACAGACGAAGAGGCGTAGACTTCTGCTCCGAACATCGGCTTGCCTCTAGAAAAGAAATGTGTGTACCCGAACAACCGAAAAACCCTTCACCGAAATCCAAAACGGAACAAAAACGTCATAAAATATCGTCACAATATATGCACAAACTGTTTTGGTTGGGAAGCATGCAGACACCTTTACACACACACACACACAACGATATCCCAATAGATTAGTAGGTTACGCTAACAAAACTCTCATATGCTGTGAAACACCCATGCTAATACCAGTGCTATAACAACAGATCTGTAATAGCAGCTGTTTTCTCTGCTGCTCTGACAGAGTGATGAAGAGATGCCTGCAGAAGCCAAGATGAGGATGAAGAACATTGGCAGGTAAGAAGAAGCACAAGATTTGAATAATCTCCAAAATAGTTTTTACAATATCTCAAGTATTCAACCTAGTGTGCTTCTCTGAAATGGCACGCTATTGCCTATTAGTGAACTAATATGGACCACTTTGGAGAGAGCTCTGGACAAAAGTAGGGCATTATATATGGAATAGGTTTCCATTGTGGGTGTATTTGAACCAGGCACGATGACCACGTGTTTGCATGGGTCATTTGAGTGCGGACCTACTACCAATGAATGTGATGTTTTCATTTTGGTCGACACACCTGTTCTGACCGCAGTGGTTTCAATAACCTTTTAGGTCCACTACCTCACATAACTCGCTCTACGTTTACCACAGGGAGACGCCCACGTCAGCAGGCCCCAACTCCTTCAACAAGGGGAAGCAGGGATTCTCCGACCACCAGAAGCTCTGGGAGAGGAAGCTCAAGTCACAGACGGACACTGACCAATAGGGCTCCACCTTATTGGTTATTAGTCACAGTAGGACCAGCAGGGCTCGACCTTACTGGGTTGCTATGACAACAGTCAAACTGCACACCATGTTTGCGTTTGTGTGGAATGATGTCACCTTGATTGAGTTTTTTTTTTTTTCATTTGTCTATTGACGATGGTGTAAAAAAATGTACATACCGCAATGTAATGATGGCGAGACATTCGGGCTATCAAGCATATTTTTTCTTTTGTTTTAAACGTATAGTTTGTGTGTGTGTGTGTGTGTGTGTGTTTTTATATAGTGGACCGGAGTGGGTGTAGGTAAGAGCAATTAGGACACATTTTGGGAAAGGGAACTTCAAGACAACTAAATAATAGTTTGTGTCTCATCTAGGAATATCACTTTATAACTGTCCTAACTGGGTTTTCAACCCTTGCCTTTCCCTCATTTATGCACCGTCTGTAATACCTTTACGGAGTGATCAGACAGGAACCATTTCTCCTGTGCCTGGGGTTGACATGTATTAATATTAATATTAGGACAATAAACTTACATTCAATTCTGAAATGAAATGTCTGTTTTAATGATATTTATGCAAAAAAAAGCAATTGAACCACGATGCAAATACCAGTGTATCATGCATTCTTCAGATGCATAAATAATGTAAAGTCTCAATGACAATCTTGATGACGTTACTGGGTATGAGAAGAGATGGGGACGCTATCATACACAGCCTTTCAAAATGGAAAGACAACACTATCATACACAGCCTTTCAAAATGGAAAGACAACACTATCATACACAGCCTTTCAAAATGGAAAGACAACACTATCATACACAGCCTTTCAAAATGGAAAGACAACACTATCATACACAGCCTTTCAAAATGGAAAGACAACACTATCATACACAGCCTTTCAAAATGGAAAGACAACACTATCATACACAGCCTTTCAAAATGGAAAGACAACACTATCATACACAGCCTTTCAAAATGGAAAGACATGAGGCCAGTGTTTTTTCCTTCACATAAGGAAACAAATTCTTCAGCTATCAACAGCTGTCTTTCACTGTAGCTTATGCGAATATATTACGTCCTTCTCTGTATTGTAGTTTGTTTGTTGACAGTTCTTTGTGATTAATTAAATAATATACCTTCTGGGTATATGTGTTAGCTAGGAAACAAACAGAAGCAAACGAAACAGGGACGGAACCTACCTGAATTTGTTAATTAGAAACTTGTTTTTCCGTTTGCAAAACGTTTTGCTATGGTGTGCGTTAAGGATTCTGATCTTTCACCCAATTATTGTCAAAAAAGCTGATCTGAAAAAAGAATACACCCAGAATCTGCATTGACTGCTATTTACCAGGAACCACTGAACTGTCATTGAGCATGGCACCAGCAGGGGGCAGTGTTTCTAGCCACATCCGTTACCAGGTTCCAGGAGGTAAAAACAACACATTCTTAGAAGCAACAACCATGAAACAACAAGTGGCACGCATGAAACCAGTCCCTCTTAAAAAAAAATGTATAGAAGGTGTCAAGTTTCTTGAGAACAGAACATAACGGTTAGACTACACCCCCCCCAAAAAATAAAGTATACAGGGCTGAGTTGCTCTGGATAAGAGCGTCTGCTAAATGACGTAAATGTAATGTAATGTAAATGAGTTTTCCAAAAGCATCCGTAGCACTAACATCATCTTCCTCTATTTAGTTTCAATGGAATTAAGATGATCTTAGTGCTACAATGCTTTTGGGAAACCCAGCCCAGGTGTTGAGAACTTAAAACGCCTACAAAACAGTCCCTCTGTCCTGGGTGTCTGAGAGTGTCCGTGTGTCTGTCCCAGTCCCACTCTGAGCTGGCATGGCCTTGTGAAGGGCTCTCCAGAACCGTGATCCAGAGTTGGATCTAGTTATCATCCTTCCTTGGTCTTGGGGAGTCCAGTATAGAGCAGGCAGGACTCTGATGGCCCTCCGAACCACCGGGGGCAGCGGAGAGGCTGGAGACACCAGGCCCAGGGTGTGGGACAGAGGTAGAGATAGAGGCCTGCTGTTGGTGGGGTTGGGACTGCTAGGCCTGGGGTTGGGGCTGCTGGTGCTAGGGCTGGTCCAGATGAGGATGAGCCTGAGGTGTGCGTCCTGCTGTAAGGCTCTGATGCCTGTTTCCAGTTCAAACAGACAAGTACTGGCCAGGTAGTCAGGACTCAGGATACACACCAGTCTCCTGCTGCTGCAGATCGCCCACACCACATCCTCTGCATATGCTATAGCACAGAACACACACACCAGACATGCATGCATGCACACACAAACACAAACACCACACAGGTGTCATGCTTGGCAGGGTGACATGATATATATGCTGACTGTCGTAATCTGACAGTCAAACTGTGACTCTGTGAACCACACATCCTTCAAAAGACATTTCATTTGAAAGCTTTTCTGCCATCTCTAGGCCAACTGTACATTCAATGTCAATGTTTTACAGTCTACTCTATTCATATGGCCTGCTCAACTATAACCTGATCCTAGATCAGTCAGTTTGTGCAGTATAGCCAACTCCTATGGTCGTTGGCTGGCTCTACAACACAAACTGATCTGGGACCAGACTATGTTGCGTCCTAAATGGCCCTCTTTCTCTATATAGTACACTAAATAGGGAATAGGGTGCCATTTGGGATGCAACCTATAACTCACCTCCGCCCGGCAGCAGGTCTCTCTCTAGCATACAGAGGCGGTAGCCCCACTGCCCCTCCAGAACCCTGGGCAGGAGCACCTCCAGCGGCTCCTCTCTCACTCCTCTTCCTCTTCCTCCTCCTCCTCCTCCCCCCTCCTCAGAGGAAGAGCTGGGCACGTAAGACACAAAGGCATCATACTCCCTGTCATCTACAGGGTCAATACAGGGAAGGAGGGAGAAGAGACATATTCAGGTTACAGGGTCAATACAGGGAAGGAGAGAGAAGAGACATATTCAGGTTACAGGGTCAATACAGGGAAGGAGGGAGAAGAGACATATTCAGGTTACAGGGTCAATACAGGGAAGGAGGGAGAAGAGACATATTCAGGTTACAGGGTCAATACAGGGAAGGAGGGAGAAGAGACATATTCAGGTTACATGGTCAATACAGGGAAGGAGGGAGAAGAGACATATTCAGGTTACATGGTCAATACAGGGAAGGAGGGAGAAGAGACATATTCAGGTTACAGGGTCAATACAGTTTATTGATGAATCATTGAAAATAGGTGTTATTTTTTCAAAAATTGAATAAAAATGTCAGGTTACTTCCTGAATTGAATAATTTCAATTGGAACTGACCCCAACCCTTTTTTAAACACATAATACAACACATCGTACTGCAGTTATGACAGTTAGGACAGTGACAGTTATGACTTCATTTCAAAGGACTGACAACATGGAAATACTTCTTTAGCTTCCTCAGAACACCCAGCCATCTTTCTGTGTGGTTTTGTGGTTCTACTGCGTCAAGTTTCCTGATAGCTAGATGTATCCTGTGTAACTGTCACTTCCACAGCAGTGAGCATGGTGTGGTGTAGATTAGTCTTGATTTAAGGCCTGACTAGATGCTAGATGGCTTTGTGTGTTTGTATGCGTGTGTGTTAGAGTGGGAGGGGAGGAGATAGAAGCCATATCAGCCATTAGATACTTGGTATTTTGTTCCTTTTAGGGGAAACCTCAACTGAAGATTTCCTGTGATTTGTGTTTCTCATATCTTATCAACCAATAGTTTCCACAGTGTCTTTGTGTGTGTGTGAGATGTGTTTCTGACCTGTGGTTGTCTGTTTGTACGGCCGGTAGATTCTGTAGAGAATAGAGATCTCTAGCCAGTAGACGTGCACTGTAATGCCCAGCCCAGCTACAAACAGCAGACACACCACCGGACACCCTATCACCAGAACACGGGAAACTGAAACAACATTACAAATACACATTACAACACATAGGAGCGTTGTTGTCTCAGATAACAGTATGCCAAGATAGGGTTAAGTAAAAATACATTGCTAGTGTTCTCCGAGTATCAGACGAAGTCAGGGTTTTGGGTCCATTCAGTTTTGAATCAGTGAATTCAGGAAATTCAATTCATGCTTTGAAGAATCGGGATAGAAAATATTAGGGCAAAATTACATACTTTTTCTGAATTGAAAAACTGAATGGATCCCACTTGTGGTAGGCTAATCTTGGCACCCAGAACCAAATCAGATGTAATGAGAGACTGGGGCTGCATCCCAATAATCTCTCCTTCCTCTAGATGTGTGAACTTGTTCATTACTCTCCACAAATGTAAAACCATTGGATTGTTCCAGGCAGGGGCCAGAGGGAGTTATCATATAACAGTCATTTCATTTAAAATCCATGAAGGGAAGTGAACAAGTGCACACTTCGGGAGAAAGGAGAGATTATTGGGACGCAGCCCATCAGTAGGCTGCTGGTACCTGCAGGTTTCCTAGTCAGCATGATGGTGGCGCTGCTGTTGCCTACAGAGTTCTGGGCCAGACAGGTGAAGGTGGAGTCCAGGTGTAGCTGGGTCACCTCCGGGATCTGAGCTGTCCTGGTGACCGTGAACTCTAACTCTTCAATACTCCTTTCACTTACCTGCCTGGAGAGGAAACAGAAGGTGGCACTGGCTGTATTCCCTATAAAGTACACTGTGCACTATGTAGGGAATAGGGTGTCATTTGGGATGCAGCCATAGCCTACAGTGATACACATTATTATTTGAATGATAGGTGGGTGCCTGACAAAGAAAAGGTTTCATGAATTAATCATCGTTAATTTTAATACACGAATACAACGTTACATGACGAGCAAAAACAAGAGCTCCAACTCACTGTGCTTCCATCTCCATCAGTTTCATCATGCCTTCATGGTTGCTATGGGAACTGATCCACCACTGGACCACTGGGTCAAAGGTCCTCTGGAACCCAAACTGCACCTCACAGCTCAGAGTATGAGGCTCCCCTGGGGTATAGAGGGTTGATATAAGGACTGGACTCATAAACTGCGTCCCAAATGTAACCCTATTCCCTATATAGTGCACTACCCCATAGGGCTCTGGTCAAAAGTAGTGCACTATATAGGGAATAGGGTGCCATTTAGGACGAACCCATAAACTGGTGAAACACAGGGATCATACTGTATACACCTGCCCTCAGGAAAGGAAACGTTAATGTCATCAAATCTATCAACCTCAGGCTCTGCACTCACCCAGCTCCACGGTCTCCTCGTTGCCATGGGGATAAGTCATCCGTGGAGGGTCTTTGGTGTCAGCTGCTGTGGAGGTAAAAGTGAAATTTACTAGAATGTGTGTGTGTGTGTATGTGTGGTGTGTGTGGGCGTGCGTTCATCTGAACGCTCGTGTGTGTGTGTGTGGGCATGCGTTCATCTGAACACTCGTGTGTGTGTGTGTGTTGGAAGAGCCTGCAGCGACAGTCATCCCGTACTTACGTATGACCGAGACGTTCACAGATCTCCTGACTGTCCAGGGGATCCCGTTGTCTTCATAAGTGTAGTCACAGAAATACACTGTAGCGTCACTCACATGGACAGTACCCAGCCGAAGAATATACCTGTCTTCCACAGAGATATCCCTCTCTTCCTGTTGCTCACATACAGGCCTGGCATCCTGAAGACAAACACATGAGGTAAAACCATTATGAATTAGTTTGCCTGTTTATTCCATGCATGTGTTGACCTGTCACAGGTGAGTAGGTGTGTAACCAGTCACACAGGTAGGGCTTGTACTTGTTTACTAAAGGTTAGGAGTTTGTGTAAAGTCTTAGATGAAGTGGAATGATACCATAATTACATTCTGAAGATAAACACACATCAGGTAAAACCTGCCATCCATCCATCCATCCATGCTGTAGGTGTTTGTAAAAAAAAATAAACATATGTTGGAATAATCACCTTGTACCATGTGACCTCTGTGTTTGAGGCGGGGACCTCTGACCTCTGTGTCTGACATTTGATCCCAGGGCAGGGGATCATGCCACCTTTACCCAGAACCAGAGTGACCCTGCTCTCCTCTGGGTCCCTGCACCCCAGGCTGCCCCTCTCCAACACCTCCACATAGAAGTGGAACACCATACCGCTGTGATAATAACAACACACATTCAAATTCATTTCCACGTGTTTTGAAAGTCAAACACAGGCAAACTGTTCAAAGAAAGAACAGCATTTGTACTGGCTTTGTCTGTGACGGCGCTTTGTTCCTAAAGAGAATTCATGTAATGACGTGGCATGTTTTGGAAAGTTAGACTACTTCACCTCATCCCTCCATTCCACCAAAGCCTCTCTCACTTCTTCCGATCAAAGGGCAGGAAACAGAGAGAGGGGCCTACCCAAACAGAGTCAATACAGGGTACCTACCCTGTGAAACAGATAGAGGGGCCTACCCAAACAATACAGACTACCTACCCAAACAATACAAACTACCTACCCTGTGAAACAGAGAGAGGGGCCTACCCAAACAGGGTCAATACAGGCTACATACCCTGTGAAACAGAGAGAGGGGCCTACCCAAACAATACAGACTACCTACCCTGTGAAACAGAGAGAGGCCTATCCAAACAGAGTCAATACAGGCTACCTACCCTGTGAAATAGCGAGAGGGGCCTACCCAGAGTCAATACAGGCTACCTACCCTGCGAAACAGAGAGGGGCCTACCCAAACAGAGTCAATACAGGCTACCTACCCTGTGAAACAGAAAGAGGGGCCTACCCAAACAATATAGACTACCTACCCAAACAGAGTCAATACAGACTACCTACCCTGTGAAACAGAGAGAGGGGCCTACCCAAACAGAGTCAATACAGACTACCTACCCTGTGAAACAGAGGGGCCTACCCAAATAATACAGACTACCTACCCTGTGAAACACAGAGAGGGGCCTACCTAAACAGAGTCAATACAGACTACCTACCCTGTGAAACAGAGAGAGGGGCCTACCCAAACAATACAGACTACCTACCCTGTGAAACAGAGAGAGGCCTACCCAAACAGACTCAATACAGGCTACCTACCATGTGAAACAGAGAGGGGGCCTACCCAAACAGTCAATACAGGCTACCTACCCTGTGTGGCATGCGTACTTCCCAGAGTCATTTGCAGTAACGGTAGAGAACCAGAGCGCGTTCCCCCGTCCTCTCACAGCCCCGTCGTCTCTGAGGAAATCTCTGTCTCTATTGGTTTCCCCCTCGGCCCTCGACCAATCAGCTTCCTCAGAGCTGGCTGTGATGTTGTAAAGGCGCTCACAGAGACCGGCGGACTGTGGCTTAGTACATTGCATGACAAACCCCTCCCCAGAGAAAGCCTTGTAGCCGTACGTCTCTGTCTCTGAGCCTGGCTTCAAACCTACACGTGTCACACAAGACAGACATCTCTCATTCCACACAGATGTATGTATAATGTAATTAATACTGAAGGCATATGATAGGTCTGTATGCACATAGAATACCTACCTGGTCAAATCTATTAATGTTGTTTTGATAATAAAGATAAGTACCTTCTTTCTTGACCCAGCCACTTTCACAGAAGTATCTCTGCAGAAAACATGTGATGATTGCTAAAGCCAGTGACGGTCCAGTGTGCATCCCTCCGCACCACTTAATTCATTCCAATATCAAACCCACCACTGTGTGTCGTAACTGTCAGAAGGATCTGGGTTTCCTGGAAACAGAAGCTCTTTCACCAATCTAAAACCAGACAAATAGCTCAGTCAGTCCCTTGCTCTCCTAGTAAAAAAGGAGGGACGTATCTGAGCTAGCTTCCTTGAATTCCACTGACCTGTTCTCCAATAACACACTAGTCTGTGCAGCTTGCCTCTTAGATGGTTGGAAACCAATCATATCTGATACAGGTTCCCTTCAGAGATGCACCATGTGATAACATGACCACCAGTTTCCTATATGGCAACATCCATTTCCTGGTTAGATTAAGAGATCTACTTTGCTAGAGTTCACACCATCTGTGGGTTTCTGTGCATCTGTGGGTGTAGGTAGCCGGAGTGTGAAGTGTCTGTGTAAGTATGCAAGGCTGATCTGTGATGTAAGAGAAGACAGCGTTTCACTTGAATTTATAAATTGTAGTATTTTCCTCCCCGAAGAACTCACCAATTAGTCGTCTTTGTTGCAAGTGTAAAACATTTATTGAAGCCCAGTGTCAATACATTAGTAATACTGAACAGTGGTGAGTATACAGACCATTACATGGCAAACAGAGTAGGGTGGACAGATATGTTCTGTAATGAATGATACAGGCTTTGGCACAGCCTCTCAAGACTTGGTTTGACATCTGTTGACAGAATCAGAGAGGCTGTGTCCCATATAGTACACTACTTTGGACCAGGTCCCATAGTCCCTTTGCACATTTTATGCCCAGGCTTAAATACCCAAATAAAGGCTCAATGAAAACACAATAAGAAATGCCCACATTGAGGACTACTACTGTCTAGATAAAACAGAACTAAAACACAAAATAAGTAAACACAAAACAAGACACATTTAATCAGTCATAAATGACTTCATCAATACCTGTTATAACCCCATCTACCGTACTCATATCATGTGGATTATGTGTAAATTCTTCATCTATATATCCTGTCTGGACATTCTGTTTATAGTTGTCAGCATCTTTCACCAGGTCAAATTCATGGTTCATGTAAATGTACTTGGTGATTCGATTGTGATTCTTATCATAGCAGACTCCTACATACAGCCCTATGAAATATCAGGGCCAAGGAATTAATGCATTTCTTCTCTATGTCACTTCTGTTTCATGTTTCTGGGGAGTGTACGTACATTCAGGTGTGACTTGCTGCTGTGCGTGTGGTCTTTCCTTGAATCAATGAACGTTTTTTTGGGGGGGTCTGGCCCCCGACTGGGAACAGAGAGAAACAGGTGGAGCGAGAAAGACAATTATTCTGTCCACTGGACAAGCAGAGCATGCCGTGGTAGTTTTGAATGGAAGTCAATGGGTCTTAAAGTAACTGTCCAGTGAAAATCTCACTTTTAAAAGTTCATATTCCATTAACTCATAACCAAATAATGTCCTATACTCATATTTGTGGCCAAAGCATACATTTGAGAAACCCCCCACAAAACCCCCCACCTCAAACCTATATCTCAAATACACCACTTGCTATTGCCTCATAGAACATGATGTCATGTTGGCTCATTGGCTGAGCTCATTGCCAATCAGCGGTCTATTCGCATGAATATTTTTAATGACCAGTATACGCCCACACCATTCTGTTGCTGGGAGTACGGCAGCACCATTCCAACACAGAAAAGCTGCTTTTAAAAAAATTACAAATAAACGATTTCACTCATGTAGGTAATAATTGCACATTAATCACGTTAGATGCATTTATTTCACTCATCTTTCAGGGTAACAGGTCTATAGGCTGTCTGGAGGATTCTGTTGTAATAACATGATCTACATAATAATGTTATGGTATAACATTCCCCCATCTTGTCCTAATATACAGTATAATCGGAGTAGGGTGAAGTTGGCCTTAGATGCTGACCTTGGGTCAGTTTAGCATTGTCCCCACTAATGGTTGAGGATTGGGGGAGGGGAAGCTGATCCTAGCTCTGTACCTTGAGGAAACTTGACCCCGGAGCAGGGTTGGGGTCAATTTGAAGTAAAAAAAATAAAAAAATAAAAAATAAAAATAAAGAGATTCAATTTCAATAGATGCTATTATTTCATTTTGAATTTCAGTTTACTTTGTGAATTGACTGAACCCAAACCCTGCCCTGGAGCCTATATAATCACAGAATGGTCCTACCATCCTTTGGGGGGCGCCGTCTGGTCCTGGCAGGCATACGGTAGCGCAGCTCCTTCCAGAAGGGTGAGGAGAGGGGTTTGGAGTGGGAGCCCCTCCAGGTGACGGTGTGTCCTGACTGGGCCAGCAGCCGCAGGGCCTCAGGGAGGGAGTCCAGCTCCAGATCCACCTAAAAATAATACAGAATAATGTAGCGGATTTTGGGGGGTAGCCCCGACCGGGACTTGAACGGAGGAACACCGACTGCCAACCCAACAGCTCAGTTGTTACACCAAGAGATCCAAACCCCTTGACGAGATCACTAGGTGTTGTGTTAAGGTCACTACAATCACTCATTTAGCTTATAGTGCTTTTCATTACAAAATAGATTCTCGAAAAAACACTAAAAACGAACAAGCACAACCAATTGCAAAAGTGGAAAAATACAAAGTGTTTCTAGTCTGCTTTGGAAAGGAAATGGAGTTGAAGCAGTTTGAAAGGAAATGGAGTCTTCATGGTGCCGCTTGCTTGGTGGTGCCCCTTGCTTAGTGGTGTTGCAGACTCTGGGGCCTTTCAGAACAGGTGTATATATACTGAGATCATGTGACAGATCATGTGACACTTAGATTGCACACAGGTGACTTTATTGAACTAATTATGTGACTTCTGAAGGTAATTGGTTGCACCAGATCTTATTTAGGGGCTTCATAGCAAAGGGGGTGAATACATATGCACGCACCACTTTTCCGGTATTTCTTTTTTAGAATTTTGTGAAACAAGTTTTTATTAAATTTTTCACTTCACCAATTTGGACTATTTTGTGTATGTCCATTACATGAAATCCAAATAAAAATCCATTTAAATTACAGGTTGTAATGCAACAAAATAGGAAGAATACCAAGGGGGATGAATACTTTTGCACGGCACTGTAGGCATAACTCGTCCATAGGCATAACTACCTGGCTGTCTGGGGCTGACTCTGTTTGGATGAGGACTAGCCAGGTCTGCCGTTCCACCAGTGCAGCATGGAGCCCAGTGAGCAGACCATACTGGCTGTCCTGCCCTGGGTTCAGCCCCAGGCTGCTGGGCACCAGGATCAGTCTCCGGCTCTGCTCGATACACCCCAGCACCGCCTCAGCCACCGCTGGAAACACATAGCACATACTGTACTGATACAGGAACAGGAACAGGAACAGGAATAGGAATAGGAACGGGAACGGGAACGGTAACATGAACGGGTACAGGAACAGGTACAGGAACAGGTACAGGAACAGGAATAGGAACAGGAATGGGAACGGGAACGGTAACATGAACAGGTACAGGAACAGGAACAGGTATAGGAACAGGTACAGGTAAAGGAACGGATACGGGTACAGGAACAGGAACAGGAACAGGTAAAGGTACAGGAACAGGAACAGGAACAGGTACGGATATGGGTACAGGAACAGGAAATGGTACAGGAACAGAAACAGGAACAGGTACAGGAACAGGAACAGGAACAGGAACGGGTACGGGAATGGGAACGGGTACAGGAACAGGTACGGATATGGGTACAGGAACAGGAACAGACACAGGAAATTGTACAGGAACAGAAACAGAAACAGGAACAGGAACAGGTACAGGAACAGGAATGGGTACAGGAACAGATAAAGGAACAGGAACGGGTACGGGAATGGGAACAGGAACAGGAACAGGTACAGGAACAGAAACAGGAACAGGAACAGGAACGGGTACAGGAACAGGAACGGGTACAGGAACAGGAAATGGTACAGGAACAGGTACAGGTAATGGTACAGGAACAGGTACAGGTACGGGTACAGGAACAGGAACAGGTAAAGGTACAGGAACAGGAACAGGAACAGGTACGGATATGGGTACAGGAACAGGAAATGGTGCAGGAACAGGAACAGGAACAGGTACAGGTACAGGAACAGGAACAGGAAATGGTACAGGAACAGAAACAGGAACAGGAACATGAACAGGAAATGGTATAGGAACAGGAACAGGAACGGGTACAGATAAAGGAACAGAAACAGGAATAGGTACAAGAACAGTGCATACACACACACACACACACACACACCAGTATGAGGACCGATGTGAGGACAGTGGACTGACTCACCCTCCCCAGGGAGCACGTCACGGTCGTAGAGACACAGGCTGTAGCCATACTCCTCCTCCAGCACCTCCTCCACCTGACGCCTGTCCTCCTCACTGACGCCTGACTTTGAGTCACTCTTATAACACAACACATAGGCATCGTAACGCTTCCCATCTGAAACAAACCATTCAGACACATTATAACACAGGACTTAGACATTATAACACAGGACATAGACATACCACAGGACATAGACATTATAACACAGGACATAGACATTATAACACAGGACATAGGCATTATAACACAGGACATAGACATTATAACACAGGACATAGACATTATAACACAGGACATAGACATTATAACACAGGACATAGACATTATAACACAGGACATAGGCATTATAACACAGGGCATAGACATTATAACACAGGACATAGACATAATAACACAGGACATAGACATTATAACACAGGACATAGACATTATAACACAGGACATAGACATTATAACACAGGACATAGACATACAAAAGGACATAGACATTATAACACAGGACATAGACATTATAACACAGGACATAGACATAACACAGGACATAGGCATTATAACACAGGACATAGACATAACACAGGACATAGACATTATAACACAGGACATAGACATTATAACACAGGACATAGACATTATAACACAGGACATAGACATTATAAAAACATAGGCATTATAACAAGGACAAACATTATAACACAGGACATAGACATTATAACACAGGACATAGGCATTATAACACAGGACATAGACATTATAACACAGGACATAGACATTATAACACAGGACATAGACATTATAACACAGGGCATAGACATTATAACACAGGACATAGACATTATAACACAGGACATAGACATTATAACACAGGGCATAGACATTATAACACAGGACATAGACATTATAACACAGGACATAGACATACCACAGGACATAGACATTATAACACAGGACATAGACATTATAACACAGGACATAGACATTATAACACAGGACATAGACATTATAGCACAGGACATAGGCATTATAACACAGGACATAGACATTATAACACAGGACATAGGCATTATAACACAGGACATAGACATTATAACACAGGACATAGACATTATAACACAGGACATAGACATAATAACACAGGACATAGACATAACACTGGACATAGACATAATAACACAGGACATAGACATAATAACACAGGACATATACATTATAGCACAGCACATAGGCGTCATAACACATCCCATCTGAAATAACACAATTAATCCAAATCATGTGGTGAAACACGATCTACAACAAGACTGTTTCAATGTGACATTGGCATGTTTGGCATTATTCTCACCAGCAGTGTTGTGATGATGCCAACCCAGATCATCTCTGAGAAACAGAATGAGGTCCACCTTCAGCTTGACATAGACAACAGTCACCACCACCACCGTCACGGCAAAGACCCCTACTATACCCAGCACCAGGAAGTGAAACTGGGGTGGACCTAAAGGAGGCCATGAAATACACATGAACACACACACGGCCACGCACGCACACACGCACATACACACAAATAAACCTGATAATATCAAACAGCTGTTACTGTACAGCGGAAAGAGAAACTGGAGGAAAGAAATCTGAGATAATCATTAGAATTTCACACAGAAGTGATAATAAACTCTTCTTGATTAAATGTCATGGTAACCTAAGAGCAGAAGAGAGGGTTCTGTGAAATGGCCAGTAGAGTTTGATAAAGGCAGACTCTGTAATATTTGTAATGATTGGAAAGCAAAGACTGTGCCTTTTAATGGGACATAAAATAATAATCTACCTCATACTCATTATTCAGTAGATAAGTGTTGAAATGTCCCTTTAAGAGGATGCTTGACTTACTCCTCTGTTTGAAGGTGATAGAGACGTTGGAGGTCCCAGATGGATACTCCAATTTACAGGTGTATCTGTTCCTCAGCTGCTCCTCGGACACCTGCCTGATCACCAGCGATACCAGGTGATGGCCATTCTCTCTGGAGGAAACAGTCAAGTGTGTTGCGTTAACTGTGGAGAACCGCGTTTCTTTACTCGTTTTAGAGGGATGAGTAACTGGGCTGATAAACCAGGGAAATAGTCTTCAGAAGGAAAAAAAAGCTGATGTCATCATATCAACTGATCAATCAATCTCATGATAGTATACTTGTCTACTGTTCAGCGACTATGCCGTTTGCTGTAAATGCATATTTCACATCCTTTATCTGGGCTTGATTGGGCTTTCCTTGCACAACGGAACCAATAGAATAGTCACAAAAGTGCTCCAGGCAGGCTGAAGGAAGCGCTCAAAGTATTTGAAAGATTTTAAATAGTATTTGAACCCAGGTCGTTTCTGTAGTGACTGTACATGCTCACTGTGAAGTATTGTAAAACACTGGTAGGGCCTCCATGTTCTCCTCCACAAAAGATATGTTTTCCATCCAGTGGAAGGAGTCAAATTCAGAGGACAGGACAGCCCTGCAGACCACCACCACAGTGGATCCTGGAGAAAACACACACAACATTCACTAACACTTTACTTAGAGCAGGGATGGGCAACTCTGATGGGGGTGAAGGCCACAGGGATGGGAAACTCTGATGGGGGAGGCACAGGGAGGGAAACTCTGATGGGGGTGGAGGCCACAGGGATGGGAAACTCTGATGGGGGGTGAAGGCCACAGGGATGGGCAACTCTGATGGGGGTGAAGGCCGCAGGGATGGGAAACTCTGATGGGGGTGAAGGCCACAGGGATGGGCAACTCTGATGGGGGTGGAGGCCACAGGGATGGGAAACTCTGATAGGGGTGGAGGCTACAGGGATGGGAAACTCTGATGGGGGTGGAGGCCACAGGGATGGGCAACTCTGATGGGGGTGGAGGCCACAGGGATGGGCAACTCTGATGGGGGTGAAGGCTACAAATAATCTGAACTTATCTGAACTATGATTACTAAGTTTAGATAAGATAGTTGGCCGTTAGACTAACTTACCAATCTATAAAATGTTAGCTGACATGGCCTAATTGAGTGACTATCAGTGACTGGCATAACAAGATAAAAACTGTTGATGCACAACCACATTTTGAAATTGCTTTTTGTATATTCTACTGTTCTATCTCGCAACAGTAAGTTGAGACCCCGACTGAGTCCCCCAAAAGGTGTGTGTGAGGGGGGGGGGGGTTGATCCTTGTGCCTGGGCCACAAGTTGCCCATCCCTGACTTAGAGCATACAGTTACTTATAATGTATGTTACTTGTTGTAACAAGGCTTACAACGCCTTATGAATTAATCATAAAGCATTAGACCTGTACACCTTCAGTAAAGTGTTACTGAACATTCTAGAATGTAGATCAAACACAAAACATAATTCACATGGATATTGCATACACACACACGCAGGTACACATACACACACACACGCACGCGCACGCGCACACACACACGGACACACACTTGACTGAAAACGCTGATTTACACCCATACAGATAGGTAGAGGAACTCACCCATATGTACTTCAATAAACTCCCCATCCTGAGGGCTAATGATCTTTGGCTTTAAATGGGAACTTCCTGTACAAACAATAATATCACTGCAGTTAAAACAGAAATATCACTGTAGTTAAAACAGAAATATCCCTGTAGTTAAAACAGAAATATCCCTGTAGTTAAAACAGAAATATCACTAGTTAAAACAGAAATATCACTAGTTAAAACAGAAATATCCCTGTAGTTAAAACAGAAATATCCCTGTAGTTAAAACAGAAATATCCCTAGTTAAAACAGAAATATCCCTGTAGTTAAAACAGAAATATCCCTGTAGTTAAAACAGAAATATCCCTGTAGTTAAAACAGAAATATCACTGTAGTTAAAACAGAAATATCACTGTAGTTAAAACAGAAATATCCCTGTAGTTAAAACAGAAATATCACTGTAGTTAAAACAGAAATATCACTGCAGTTAAAACAGAAATATCACTGCAGTTAAAACAGAAATATCCCTGTAGTTAAAACAGAAATAGCACTGTACCGGTAGTTAAAACAGAAATATCACTGCAGTTAAAACAGAAATATCACTGCAGTTAAAACAGAAATATCCCTGTAGTTAAAACAGAAATAGCACTGCAGTTAAAACAGAAATATCCCTGTAGTTAAAACAGAAATATCACTGTAGTTAAAACAGAAATATCACTGTAGTTAAAACACAAACATGAATGTAGTTAAAAGGGAACAATACATTCACTTTCTATCAATTGTTTTGAACAAAATAAACCATAACTATGGGCAAAAGTTACAGATCCTTGTTCTTGCATTGACTTTAGCTTTCCCCTAGAATCCAGATTCAGATCAACCAAACATTGAATAAATCTTAATTGACAAATACATTTCAAGGTATCTTTGCAAAAGGTCAGAAAGTCCAAAACCATACAGCAGGGTTGGAGTCAATTCCATTTAAATTCCAGTCGATTTAGGAATTGCACTGAAATTCACATTCAAATTCTCTTCAATGCTTTACAATGAGTAACATTTTTGAATTGGAATTGAAATTTGGTTTACTTTCTGAATTGACTGGAATTGAAATGAATTGACCCCAACCCTGATATACAGTACTGTACAGTAGCTTCTTACCTTGTTTAATTGTCCGCTCCATGGTTTTGGACAAGGTAAACACCTGTCCATCATGGAGGTTTGAGTTGTATGTATAGTATGAAGTGCAGGTATAGTAACCACTGTCACTCTCAGTAGCACTTTCCAGGTATCCATCGCCAAAGTCAGAGGGTAACTCTGTGTCACAGTTCTACAATACATTAATCAATACACAGGTAATAAACAGGTAATAAACAGGTAATAACAGGCAATAAACAGGCAATAAACAGGTATTACACATGTAATAAACAGGTAATAACAGGCATTAAACATGTAATAAACAGGTAATAAACAGGCAATAAACAGGTAATAAACAGGTAATAAACAGGTCATAAACAGGCAATAAACATGTAATAAACAGGTAATAACAGGCAATAAACAGGTAATACACATGTAATAAACAGGTAATAACAGGCATTAAACATGTAATAAACAGGTAATAAACAGGTAATACACAGGTAATAAACAGGTAATACACATGTGGTCCTCTGTAGCTCAGCTGGTAGAGCACGGCGCTTGTAACGCCAGGGTAGTGGGTTCGATCCCCGGGACCACCCATACACAAAAATGTATGAACGCATGACTGTAAGTCGCTTTGGATAAAAGCGTCTGCTAAATGGCATATTATTATTATATTATGTAATAAACAGGTAATAAACATGTAATAAACAGGTAATAACAGGCAATAAACAGGCAATAAACAGGTAATAAACAGGTAATACACATGTAATAAACAGGTAATAACAGGCAATAAACAGGTAATAAACAGGTAATAACAGGCAATAAACAGGTAATAACAGGCAATAAACAGGTAATAAACAGGTAATAAACAGGTAATACACATGTAATAAACAGGTAATAACAGGCAACAAACAGGCAATAAACAGGTATTACACATGTAATAAACAGGTAATACACAGGTAATAAACAGGTAATAAACAGGTAATAAACAGGCAATAAACAGGCAATAAACAGGTAATACACATGTAATACACAGGGAGTTTGTCCTAGCCACCGTGCTTCTACATCTGCATTGCTTGCTGGTTGGGGTTTTAGGCTGGGTTTCTGTATAAGCACTTTGTGACTTTATAAATAAATGTGATTAATACACATGTTATAAATAGGTAATAAACAGGTACTAAACAGGTAATAAACAGGTACTAAACAGGTAATAAACAGGTACTAAACAGGTAATAAACGGGCAATAAACTGGTAATAAACTGGTAATAAACAGGTAATTCAAAGCCTGTCTATTGACGCTAGTCGCAAAACTGAGAGTTGTTTTTGCTGCACCATCCATGACTGGTGAACTAAAACATTGATGCTGGCCCCTACGCTAGCTAGGACAGCCACCCAGGCTAGGGGAAAACATGATATAACAGGGAAATACCCTGTGGCTTTTTGCCTCGTGGAATAAATCACCTTCAACAGACTATTCAATAATACTTTGCCAACGGCTAGGGGGAAAACACACCTCCTCAAGCAGATGTAATGACATACAGTGGGAAAAAAAGTATTTAGTCAGCCACCAATTGTGCAAGTTCTCCCACTTAAAAAGATGAGAGAGGCCTGTAATTTTCATCATAGGTACACGTCAACTATGACAGACAAAATGAGAAAAAAAAATCCAGAAAATCACATTGTAGGATTTTTAATGAATTGATTTGCAAATTATGGTGGAAAATAAGTATTTGGTCAATAACAAAAGTTTCTCAATACTTTGTTATATACCCTTTGTTGGCAATGACACAGGTCAAACGTTTTCTGTAAGTCTTCACAAGGTTTTCACACACTGTTGCTGGTATTTTGGCCAATTCCTCCATGCAGATCTCCTCTAGAGCAGTGATGTTTTGGGGCTGTCGCTGGGCAACACGGACTTTCAACTCCCTCCAAAGATTTTCTATGGGGTTGAGATCTGGAGACTGGCTAGGCTATATGTGATTTTCTGGATTTTTTTTCTCTCAATTTGTCTGTCATAGTTGACGTGTACCTATGATGAAAATTACAGGCCTCTCTCATCTTTTTAAGTGGGAGAACTTGCACAATTGGTGGCTGACTAAATACTTATTTTCCCCACTGTATGTCTTTCGTTTTAACCAAAGGCAAGTAAGTAGAACTAGTGGAAACTCACCATCACTGAATATTTACTACTACTTTGCCAACTGGTGGAGGAGGGGGACAAAGAAAAGAAGAAGCCATACCTTGTACCACGTATATTTCAGTTTGGTGAAGTTTTGTGGGATGCTGTGGTCCGACGTGCATGTATACTTTTCGCAGGACTCTCCCAGATAGCAAGTTGATAGATACACATCCATGTCTGTGTAGCACTGACCAGAGAACACTGTGATGTTAAACCACGCTGTCCTCAGGGGCTGGCCACTGGCATTGCTGCAACGGTCCAGAGAAAGATATGACAATCAATCAATCAATCAAGCAATTGATCATTAAATCAACCAATCAATCAAACCATCAACCATTAATTCAATCAATCAATCAATCAACAGAATAAAATAAAATAAAATACATCAGACGGAAGGAGAAGACAATTGAAGAACAAAAGTATGATTGATAAAACGGACAATAAAAGGCCATCTATATTTGTAAGTGACAGACATACAGCAGTGAGCAGGAGTAGGACCCCTGTTCGTTGGGGGAGACCCTCAAGATGACGAGAGTGTCTTCAGACCTCCACACCACAGGCTCCTGCAGCTCCCCAGGCCCAGAGTGGTTGCGCCATGCCAGGGTCAGGTTCCCCTCCCTGTGCCCTGCCCTGGTGGTCCGCAGCGGGCACTGCAGCACTGCCATTTCTCCCTCCCGGACATAAACAGGACGTTGGACACACAACTTACATGGAGATGGAGGAGCGTCACATGACGAACAGCCTCCTCTGACCAGCTCTGTGGAAGAACATCCAAGATAGACCATCTCAGTGGAGGACTGAGGGCACCCTATTCCCTATATAGGGCACTAATTTTGACCAGGGTCCATGGCAGCCTATTCCCTACATAGTGCACTACTTTTGACCAGGGTCCATGACACCCTATTCCCTATATAGGGCACTACTTTTGACCAGGGTCCATGGCAGCCTATTCCCTACATAGTGCACTACTGTTGACCAGGGCTCCCCATTGGGCACTATGTAGGGAACAGGGTGCCATGGTCCCTGGTCAAAAGTAGTGCACTATATAGGGTAGCCTAAATGTACTGTACAAATATTTTATGCGGTACAAATCAACATTTCACAACAACCTTCAAATTGTTAGAGGGTGCTCTATAGTACAACAATTAATGGTGAAAGGTTTGTTATAAAAATTGTCCTTTGGTTGGCTATCACCAGTTTCTAGGGCAGGATTCTCATCAAATGTTACTTATAAAACATGTGTAACCTGCTAATTCTAACATACCTAAGGATGTGGAGAGGAGGAGGATCATAAACAGTGGGTTCATCTTCACCATCTTCTTAATTCACACACAGACAAACACACAAACACACACAGTGAGAGAAAGTCAGTGGGGAAAAAGCCCCCTGAATGGCAGGTAATATATATATATATATATATATTAAGAATGTATATTGCGGAGAAACTTAAGAGAACTTTTCATAAAAGTATTTACAAAAATATAAACAGGTACTACCAGATCAGCATAACAGTATTATGTTATAGAAGGTCTTATGACTATATATAGAATAAGACTAGCCTACAATACAACAATTAATAACTTACTCAGCTGTGAGTGTGGAGGTAAATTCCAAGATTCCGAGAGTACTGTGTATTTTCGCAGACCATTAACAGAAACTCAAGTCACGCTTTCTGTTCTAGGCTACTTCCCTTTTCACTTTAGAATATCAATTTCGTTCTCGGTATGAATTGGAATATCTATATTAATGTTATATTATATTTCACATGGCTCCTCCTATAATCTATAGTCAAATAGACCGAGTGAATAAACCTATTGACTCAGTTTAGTGGTCTATTTGCATGCTACACGCATACTAACTGTAAGATATCAAAGTGAAACTTTCTGATTCTAGTGAAATTGCAGGTTCTATATCGTGGAGCTCCGCCCCCATAGGGGAGCTCTGCTCCTAGTGGTTTACCCTCTGCCCTAAGGCAGAACAGCCTGAAGCAAATTTATGCACACACCTGCAGCCAATGGGAGCACAGGTGCCCCTATAAAAGGGGACACATCCCCTCACTCAGCCTCTCTTTTATCTTCAGCGACTGGACGACTAGACTGAAGAAGCCAAGAAGAGAAGAAGACTCAGGAAGAAACCGCCGTCGATGATCCAGCCATCGACGTCTTCTAAAAATGAGCACACCTGTCACGGTTTACTAAGCCAGAACCCAGAAGCAGACCAGGACAAGGTAAGTTGAAACAAAGGTGAGTGTTTATTTAATAGATCCACGAGTGAGGCTGAATAATCCAGGGAACAGAGCGGGTGGCGTGGATGGGTTGTTGAGGGTGCAGTGGTAGGTCCAGTAATGGCTCGGCAGCCGCCGACCATCAGGCAGAGGTTGGGTGAAGGTTCCGGGTGAGTGACTGCAGATAGAACAAAACGGAGGTAAGTATACAGCAAGTCAAAAAGGTGCAAAACAACAAAACTAACGCTAGAAGTTCCAAGGCTGATACACGGACAAACATACTGTTCATGGCTAACGATCCGGCAGGGAATGGATGTCAGGTCAGAGCTATGAAGGTGATGATCAGGGCCAGGTGTGCAGATTGCTGATGGAATGCAGGTGTGGAAATCAGGAGAGCTCCCGCCTAGCAACGTAGCCCGGCAACCAGGCAGGGAGCGTTCCAGAACCCTCGGGAAACTGGAGATCCCGAGCAGAAAAACTAATACACAGACAGGAACTGACTCAGACTGCCGGGAATCGTTACAGTACCCCCTCCGACGAACGCCACCGGGCGGACTCCCGGAGCGCCAGGATGGAGGCGGTAGAAGTCACGAATGAGGTCAGCATCTAGGATCTGTCGCCGCGGAATCCAACTCCTCTCTTCAGGACCATACCCCTCCCAGTCCACGAGATACTGGAAACCCCGGCCCCGCCGTCTGGAATCCATGATGCGTCGCACCGTGTAGGCAGGACCACCTGCGATCATCCGAGGAGGAGGAGGAGGAGGCGGAGGAGGCAACAGAGGGCTGAGGGAAAACAGGCTTGAGGCAGGAGACATGAAAGGTGGGATGGACTCTGAGCGTCCTCGGTAGTTTGAGTCGAACTGCCACCGGATTGATCACCTTCTCCACCACAAACGGACCAATGAACTTCGGTAACAACTTCCTAGACTCAGTCCGTAAAGGAAGATCCCGTGTGGCCAACCAGACCCTATCTCCGATGGTATAGGTGGGAGCGGGGATCCGGCGGCGATTCGCCTGGAGCTGATACCGGTCCGAAACTCTAAGGAGTGCCTTTCTGGCCCGATGCCAGGTCCGGTGGCACACGAATATGGGCCTGAACAGAGGGCACTGAGAGCTCCTTCTCCTGAGAAGGGAACAAGGGAGGTTGGTAGCCATACAGGCACTGGAAGGGAGACATCCCAGTGGCAGATGTAGGGAGAGTATTGTGGGCATACTCAACCCAAGGCAACTGAGAGACCCAGGAGGTGGGGTTGGAGGAGACAAGGCAGCGTAGCGTGGATTCCATCTTCTGGTTGGCTCTCTCCGCCTGACCATTAGATTGGGGTGAAAACCAGATGTGAGACTGACTGTAGCTCCAATGGCCAAACAGAAGGACTTCCAGACAGCAGAGGTAAACTGAGGGCCACGGTCGGAAACGATATCACTGGGCAAACCGTGGACCCTGAAAACCTCCCTAACCAGGATCTCGGACGTCTCCGAGGCAGAGGGAAGCTTGGCAATTGGCACAAAGTGGGCGAACTTGCTGAATCTGTCCACGATAGTCAGAGCGACCGTGTTCCCCTCAGAAGAGGGCAACCCAGTGACAAAGTCCAGGGCCAGATGCGACCATGGTCGCCGGGGAATAGGAAGGGGGTGAAGTAGTCCAGAGCTGGGCCGATTGGTACTCTTATTCTGCGCACACACTGGACAGGCAGCAACAAACCCCGAGTATCCTCGGCCATGGCAGGCCACCAAAAACGTCTGCGAAGAAACGCCATCGTCCGAGCCACGCCAGGGTGACAAGCCATCTTGCTGGCGTGGGACCATTTGAGGACAGCAGGGCGAACCGACTCAGGCACAAACAACCGACCGGGTGGACCGTTACCGGGACCGGGCTGCGTCCGAAGGGCCGCCATCACCTCCTCCTCAATCTTCCACATAACTGCTCCCACGACGCAGTTCCGGGGGAGAATTGTCTCGGTCTTGGACCCACTCTCTTCCGTCTTGGAGAACATCCGGGACAAGGCGTCCGCCTTGCCGTTCTTAGATCCAGGTCGGAACGTCAGGGAAAAAATTGAATCGTCCGAAAAACAACGCCCACCTGGCCTGGCCGGGAGTTGAGACGTCTAGCCGATTGCACGTAAGCAAGATTCTTGTGGTCAGTCCAGACAATAAACGGTTGCTCCGCCCCCTCCAACCAGTGGCGCCACTCCTCCAAGGCAAGTTTCACCGCGAGAAGCTCCCGGTTACCCACATCGTAGTTCCTCTCCGCAGGCGAAAGGCGACGAGTAGTAGGCGCAGGGATGGAGTTTACTGTCCGTGGAGCATCGCTGCGACAGGATGGCGCCAACTCCCACATCAGACGCGTCCACTTCAACGGCGAACTGACGGGCCGTGTCCGGTTGAGAGAGAATCGGTGCGTTGGTGAATCGCCTCTTCAAATCCAGAAACGCTCGATCCGCCTCCGGATTCCATTTGAAGGTCCTGATACTGGAAGTCAAGGCAGTTAACGGAGCGGCCACACGGCTGTAATCCCGGATGAATCTGCGGTAGAAATTCGCAAACCCCAAAAATCTCTGGAGCTGCAATCTCGTACCGGGCTGGGCCCATTCCAGAACCGCTCTAACCTTCTCCTGGTCCATCCTAATCTCTCCCCTGGAGATGATGTACCCGAGGAAGGATGTCGTGTGGGCGTGAAACTCGCACTTCTCGGCCTTCACGAACAGGCGATTCTCCAACAATCGCTGCAGAACCTGCCGGACATGCTGGACGTGGTCGGAAGGTTCCTTCGAGAAGATCAGAATGTCATCCAGGTAAACAAACACAAAGAGACCGATCATATCTCTCAGGACGTCGTTCACCATACTCTGGAATACCGCTGGAGCATTGGTCAGTCCAAACGGCATCACCTGATACTGCAGTGACCCATCGGTGTATTGAAACCCGTCAACCACTCGTCCCCCTCTCTGATCCGGACCATGTGATACGCATTGCGTAGGTCTAGCTTGGTGAACACCGTAGCACCCTGTAAGGAGTCGAAGGCAGAACTCATCAAGGGCAGGGGATACTTGTTCTTGACCGTGATGTCATTCAACCCCCGATAATCAATACACGGTCGAAGAGAGCCATCCTTCTTACCCACAAAGAAGAATCCTGCCCCCAGGGGTGATGACGAGGGACGAACGAGACCAGCAGCTAGGGACTCCTTGATGTAGGTCTCCAAAGCCTCACGTTCAGGTCGGGAGATACTGTATAACCTTCCCTTGGGGTAGACAGCTCCAGGGAACAGGTTGATGGCACAATCATATGGTCGGTGGGGAGGGGAGTGACAGAGCCTTCTGCTTACTGAACACTTCCCCAAATCGTGATATGTCTCGGGAACCAGGGACAAATCTGGGGGTTTAGCCTCAATCACCTGACTGGGAACCGAATGGGGACAGGCAGTCTTGAGACAGTTAGCATGACAATCAAGGCTCCAACTCGTTACCTTGCCCGTCACCCAATCGAACGTGGGATTGTGTTCCTTCAGCCAGGGGTATCCAAGGACCAGAGGAACATGGGAAGACGGCAGAATGAAGAATGAAATCATCTCAGAATGATTCCCCGACAACAGCATCTTAACCGGTTCAGTCCTCATCGTGATACGTGCCAGACTACTGCCGTCCAGAGTGGTAGCTTCAATGGCTTCCGGCAATTGCTCCTTGGAAAGCCCCAGCTGTTCCACCAACTCGGCATCAAGAAAGCTTCCATCGGCACCTGAATCGATAAAAGCGTTAATCGCTAAGCTCTGATTCCTGTTCATAAGGGTAGCCGGGAAACGGGGTCTGACAGAGGTATTGAGAGGTCGAAACTGGCTCGCTAAAAGTCCTCCCAACTTTAGCGAGCCGCGCAGTTTGACGACCGCCGGGAACAAGTGGCGAGGTAATGTCCCGAACCACCACCGTAGAGGCAACAGTTAGTCCTACGTCTGTGTTGGCGCTCCTCCTTGGTTAACCCGTGCCGCCCCACTTGCATGGGTTCAGAATCGGGAGACAGGACCTCTCCACTAATCCTGTGTGGTGGACGATGATCGGCGTATTCTGGTCCAATCCCCGACCCGACTGGAACCTGAGAAGCTGATCGGTTGGGACGGGACCCATTGCTTCTCCCTCCTTCGCTCTCGGACTCGATTATCCACCCGAATAGACAAGGCTACCAAGCTGTCCAGGTCACTAGGCTCCGGATAGGAGATCAACTCATCCTTGAGCTGCTCCGACAGACCCTGGTAAAAGGCCGCTTGCAGAGACTCCTCATTCCACCCACTCTCCACAGCCAACGTCTTGAACTCGATCACGAAGTCGGCCACGCTGCGAGTTCCTTGGCGAGCGAAAACAGGCGCCTAGCTGCGTCCCTCCCTCGGACGGAATGGTCGAAGAGCTTCCTCATCTCGGCCGTGAACCCCTGGTATGAAGCCATGCAGGGATCCTGTCGTTCCCCCAAACGGCTGAAGCCCACTCCAGCGCTCGACCACGCAGCAACTCAATCACAAAGGCTATCCTAGCCTTGTCTGTGGCATAAGAGTAGGGCTGTAGATCGAACACTAACCCACACTGCATAAGGAAGGAACGGCATCTTCCCAGCTCCCCCTCATATTTATCCGGCGTCGGAACCTTGGGCTCACGGAAGGACACAGCTCCAGAAGCGGCAGGCGAGATGGGTGAAACCGGTAGTGGATCCTCCACCGGAAACTTGCGCTGGTTCTGGACCTCCGTCAGACCGGTAGAAAGGTTCCGAACTGACAACGCGATCTCCTGTAGTACCGTGCTATGATGGCCCAACATCTTCTCCTGATGGGTAATGGCATGGCGAACAGAGTCCAGGTCCACTGGGTTCATTACTGGCCGGATCGTTCTGTCACGGTTTACTAAGCCAGAACCCAGAAGCAGACCAGGACAAGGTAAGTTGAAACAAAGGTGAGTGTTTATTTAATAGATCCACGAGTGAGGCTGAATAATCCAGGGAACAGAGCGGGTGGCGTGGATGGGTTGTTGAGGGTGCAGTGGTAGGTCCAGTAATGGCTCGGCAGCCGCCCGACCATCAGGCAGAGGTTGGGTGAAGGTTCCGGGTGAGTGACTGCAGATAGAACAAAACGGAGGTAAGTATACAGCAAGTCAAAAAGGTGCAAAACAACAAAACTAACGCTAGAAGTTCCAAGGCTGATACACGGACAAACATACTGTTCATGGCTAACGATCCGGCAGGGAATGGATGTCAGGTCAGAGCTATGAAGGTGATGATCAGGGCCAGGTGTGCAGATTGCTGATGGAATGCAGGTGTGGAAATCAGGAGAGCTCCCGCCTAGCAACGTAGCCCGGCAACCAGGCAGGAGCGTTCCAGAACCCTCGGGAAACTGGAGATCCCGAGCAGAAAAACTAATACACAGACAGGAACTGACTCAGACTGCCGGAATCGTTACAACACCAGGAGATTTTCCACCCCAAAAGCCCTTTTTAGGGCTCAGTGCCGATGCACCGCCATGACACCTGCGGACCCCCACGACCTTTGTTTCGTGTGTTTGGGGCCGCATGCCAAGGAAGGAGCCGGCAATCCCCCGAATTGCGCCTCCTGCGCCCTCCTTCCTATGAAGGAGAGGAAGCAGCGTTGGCGTTTTTAGGGAGGATATCCCCCTAGAGGGACGTATGTGTCTCTTCTCGCCTCTGCTTCAGAGGCGTCGTCGGACAGTGCTGGCTCAGGGGATGATAAGGAGGGAGACGCAGAGATGGATGTTCCAATGGAACAATCCGACCCTCTAGCGCCAACCTTCAAGGCCCCCTTCCCTATGGGGAGTACGAGGTCTGAAGGCTCCTTATGCGAGGACGACACGGGCTCTGTTACGTCAGCAGCCCTGTCCTTCGCAGCGGCCTCTCGACTCGACATAGCGCTGCCCCCTGCTCCCCCCCCTGTGGAGGTTGACTTGATGGAGGGCGGCCCCTACTCCAAACCAAGGAAGGCAGCTGAGCCGATGGCTCCGGCTATGCCTTCCCTTGGGAAATATGTCGAGGGCTCGTGGGACACACCCCTGGCGGCGCGTTCGCCGGCCAAGGTGTACATCCCATTCACGAGAGTGGCTGGACGTGAGTGGGCGGCTAAGGGAATCCCTAAGCTCGAGAGCGCCATGGCGGCGTATCTAGTGCCGGGTTCGAGTCCCTGGGCGGCCTCCAAGAAAGCCATCTTACCAGCACAAAAGACAGATTCACAGCACAGCTGGCTGAAAAGTCTTTCACGCTGGGAGCCCAAACTGTGTCAGCGACTAACAACATCGCTTCTCTCGCGGCCTCCCTATCCCGCCTAACAACGGGTAGGTCAGAGTTGACCAGCGACGAGATTGAAGAGGCGTCCAGGATTTCTGGCGCTATTCTTCACTTGACACAGGCGTCAGCGATATGCGCAGGCCGGTCCATGGCCACCTCGGTGGTCATGGGACGTCACCTCTGGCTGTCAATGACAGCCATGAAGGAGACGGACAGGGCCTCGCTACTGAACGCTCCCGTCTCTAGCGAGGGCCTCTTTGGGGGTCGCCCGTTAAAGAGGCGACGGAACGTTTCGGTAAGCTGGACGAGGAGAAGAAGCACCTGGCTAAACACCTGCCATTGGCAGGCAAGTTTAGCAGGGCCTCAACCAAACCGTCAACCTCCAACGCCCCCAGTAGAACTACAGGGAGGCGACGGGGCCAGGCGACAGGCGCCTACCACCGACAGCAGGCGGCGGGCTCGGCCCTCCAGCGACGACGGTGGTGGCGACGATCCCGCCCGGCGAGAGAGGTCGATCACGAAACCGTCCTGGCAACACCGGAAGGTCAGCCAGAAAAAGACGGCACCAATGACGAGACGAGGGGGAGAGGACGGATGACGGCTCGGCGCAAGACGCGACAGAGCCCACTGTTCCCCCCACCCTACTGTTCAGGGCATGGAGGGAAATGTTTATTGTTGTTGTGTGAATAAAGAGCTGGCTCTCACTGACATTGTCACAAAAGGGCCTGTCTTCCATGACACATTGCAGAGTACTTCACGTCCTATGAATTTCTCTCACCATCCTGAGTGTAGCTCAACCCACCAAGAGTGCGTAGTTGAACACACTCAGGAGAGGAAAGAGAAAAAGGTAGCAAGGCGTAGCCTTAGCTCACCTGATAAAGATATTTTACTACAGACTCCTAGGAGCTCTGTAGTAAAGGTCTCACATAGCAGGCAGCCGTCTCAGTCTAAATATGACATGAAGACGCAGCCGCTAGCTGGGAATGACGCCTTGCTTCAGGCTAACGCCTCAGCCAGCGCAGCTCAGACCCGTGCGGCGTTCACGGAGGGCGGGAATACTAGAGTTACAGGTGTAACCAATGTATGGAAGCCCCCGGCTAATTCAGAACGTAACAATGCCCATTACTCTGAGTGCAGCTCACCACACCCAGAGTGTGCTGTTGAGCAGCCTCATGAGACCAGTGAAAAAGAGGTATTGTGGCGCCACCTTGTGGTACCAGTCAGAGACCACACTTTCCAGACTCTTTTGAGTACTGCAGTGGACGGATCTCATGACAAGCAGCAGTCTCAGTCAGACAATGACATGATGACGCAACTGCTATCCGGGGAGGGCGCTCTGTCTCAGGTTAATACCTCAGTCAGTGCAGCCCAAAACCGTGCTGCGTTCACGGAGGGCCGGAATACTAGAGCTACAGACGTAACTAACGTATCAAGGCCTCCGTTTCTCTCAGAACGAGCTGATGTTTCCTCTCCCTTTCGAGGGGGCCCGCCTTGGGCTATTCCACCAACCCAGTGCTGGGGAATAGCGGCGGCGAGGGCCATAGAGGAATACAGGTCCTTCCTACTGGACGCACCACAGCTTCGTGCGCGCCCGCTTTCTCTGCATTGCTGGCAGTGGCAACGAAGCTGTACCCTCTCACGCTGGCTAGAACAGACGTTGCAGAAGGGTTATGCCCTCCAATTCCATCGAACCCCACCCCCGTTCAGGGAGTGGTGAGACGGTGATGAAAACGCCGGACAAAGTAGCCGCTCTGATGTCAGAGATTACGGAACTTTTGGCGAAGGAGGCGGTCACAGTAGTTCCCCGGGAGCAGAGGAACAAAGGGCTGTATTCGCCTTATTTCCTAGTGCCCAAAAAGACGGGGGGAGTGAGGCCGATTTTGGATTTACGCACTCTCAACGAGAGCATAACCAAACGACCCTTCCGAATGCTGACGACAAAAGCGTCTACTGGAATGTGTCCAGAAAGGAGACTTTTGTACAAGCATAGACCTAAAGGACGCGTACTTCCATGTGCCGATACAATCGCGTCACAGGAAGTTTCTGCGGTTCGCCTTTCAAGGGGTGGCGTACGAGTTCACGAGGATGCCATTCGGGTACGCCCTGGCACCTCGAACGTTTTCCAAATGTGTAGAGGCGGCATTGGAGCCGCTACGTCGTCAGGGATAAGGCTATTAGCCTACCTAGACGACCTGCTGGTTCTCGCCCCGTCAGCAGAGCTGGCGTTCACTCACACAACACAGACAGTGATTCACCTCACGCGTCTGGGGTTCGCTGTGAATTGGAAAAAGAGCGCACCCTGGCCCAGCCATCAGATTGTCTACCTGGGGATACAGCTAGACACTGCAAGGATGAGGGCTCGAATCTCGGACCCTCGAAGGGTAGCATTGTTGCTAGCCCTGAGGAAGTGCCGACCGAATCACACAGTGACGGCGCTATCGATCATGTCACTTTTGGGTCTCATGTCGTCAGCCCACTCTGTGGTCCCGCAGGGACTTCTGCACATGCGCAGAATACAGCGATGGTTCGCCCAACTAAGACTAGACCCAGTGCGTCAACGTCATCGGTTGGTGGTGGTTCCTCTCTCGCTAAGAGCAGACCTGGACTATTGGAGGAACCCGAGCGTTCTCACGCACGGAGTCCCGATGGGCAAGGTGTCATCCTACATTCCAGTATTTACAGATGCCTCTCTGACTGGATGGGGAGGGACATGTCAGACTCAAGCGATAAGAGGTGTATGGCCTCAATCAGGTCGTCACATAAACCTCTTGGAGTTGGAAACGGTTCGACTGGTTTTGACCCACTTCGCGCCTACCCTTCGGGGTCGCGATGTGCTGGTCTGGCCAGACAACCGAACCACAGTGGCCCACATAAATCGCCAGGGAGGGGTCAGGTCACCTGCCCTCCACCGGGCGGCAGAGGAATTGTGGCTGTGGGCTCACGAGCACCTTCGCTCATTGAGAGCAGCACACATTCTGGGCTACTTAAACGTAGGAGCAGACCTCATGTCATGAGGGGGTCCTCGAGACGACGAGTGGTGTCTGCATCCAGACATTGTTCTCGAATTTGGGAACAGTTCGGGAGAGCCGAGGTGGATCTGTTCGCGTCACGAGTGAACGCGCAATGTCCCCCTATGGTTCTCTCTGAGGGAACAGGACGAGCCACCACTGGGAAGAGACGCATTCGCGCACTACCCGTGGCCGAAAGTTCTCCTGTACGCATTCCCTCCGCTGTCTTGCATTCTCCCACTGCTAGCCAGGGTGAGATCAGAGGAGCTGTCAGTGATACTGATAGCGCCGATCGCCCGGGGGCTCCGTGGTTTGCGGAGATGAGTCAGATGTTGATTGCGCCACCTTGGCCAATTCCACATCGACGAGACGCGTTGACCCAGGCGGGAGGCTCGATAGGGCAGTGGCCCATAATCGGCCAACCACTGAAGGCTTGGCTCCTGAATGGGACAGGTTGAGGCGCCGTGGGTTATCTGATTCAGTGATCAGAACCATACAAGGTGCACGAGCCGGTTCCACTTCTAGGATGTATACCAGCAGATGGAACGTTTTCTCACGATGGTGTGACACACAGGGCGTAGACCCCATGAACTGTCAGGTGGAGAGTGTGCTTGTTAGGCCTACTGCTGCTAGGTAGCTCTCTCTGCTCTCTCCCTCCCCTCTGTCTGTCCTTGATTGCAGGAGTGAAGTCTGGTGTGCGGGAGTCAGGGTTCCAGCTGCAGCTCATTCACCATAATCACCTCAGCCTTTAAGACCCGGTCAAACTTACCACTCATCGTCAGATCATAGTCAAGACGACCATGTTAGTCTCGCTGCCGACTCAACCTGGTTATTTTTGCTCTTTGTGTTTTTGGTCTGTTCTATTTACTTTTTCTCCTGTGCCACAGATATTTGGAACCTGACTCCTGCCTCCGCTTCACTCCTGCCACCACCATCCTGCTCTCCAATACCGGACCTCTCTTTTGGACTCATCACGGACACTAGGACATTACGGTACCACACCTGCCCTGATCTGGATCTGTTACCCTCCCTGTAACCTGGACTTGCTCTTCCCATATATTTGGAAACCTGGACTTTGAACATTGTAAATAAACCTGTTAAAACTTCTATGGCTTCGTGTACTTGTCTGCATTTGGGTTCTTATCCAGTTAAATCATAACAGTATGATCTGACCAACATGAACCCAGCAGACAGTAGCTCGGATACCACCCCAGAGTGCACTGAAATTTGGACTGCCATAGCCAATCAGGGCATTTTACTTGGCCAACATGATACCCTGTTTAAGACGATTGCTGAGGACAGTCAGGTGCTGCTTAATCAGGTTCAATTACTCACCAATCAAGTGTCTGCCCTTACTACCCCTTCAGCCCAGATCAGAGAGCCTTTTGTTCCTGCTCCAGAGCGCTATGACGGGAACATGGGAACCTGTGGCGATTTTTTGACTCAATGCTCGTTAGTGTTTGAACAACAGCCCCTCACCTACGCCTCAGAAAGAGCCCGTATTGCCTACCTTATTAACTCTACTAGCGGTTCCGCTCGTGCCTGGGGATCCGCGGTATGGGAGAGTCAGTCGGACATTTGCAACGCTTACGTTGCCTTCACCACGGAGATGAGGAAGGTTTTTGACCACCCCGTACGAGGCAAGGAGGCTGCGAAACGGTTGTTCTCTCTTCGACAGGGGGCTCGTAGTGTGGCGGAGATGGCAGTGGAGTTTCGGACTTTAGCAGCAGTGAGTGGTTGGAATGACGAGGCATTACAAGGAGTGTTCATCAATGCTTTGTCTGAGATTTTAAAAGATGAATTGGTGTCATATGATGAATCGGCTACGCTGGATAATCTTATTTCACTCACTATCAGGTTGGATAATCGGATTCGGGAGCGCCGCCGGGAGAGGAGTGTTAGTTCCAAGCAACCTGTCTGTCATCAACAAACTCCTCCCTGCATCTTCCCTACGGAGAAAGCCGTGTCTTCCCGAGTCGATACGAGGAGCACTGAACCCGAAGCCATGGAGGTGGGTCGTGCACGGTTGTCCTCAGAGGAGCGTGCACGTCGTATTCAGGCTCGGGTCTGCCTGTATTGTGGAGAAGCTGGTCATTTCGTTCCTTCCTGCCCAGTTCGTCCGGGAAAAGGGCCGGCTCATCATTAATGGGAGAAGTTTTGGTGAGCCGAGCAGCGGATTCTTCCTCTTCTCCCCGCATTCTGCTCCAGGCATCCCTCCAGTGGCAGTCCCAGAATTTCTCTGTTAGTGCGCTGATTGACTCTGGTGCCGACGAAAGCTTTTGGATAGAGAGTGGGCTCAACAAATGGATTTGGAGACTGTTCCTATGGACTGTCCGCTGCAGGCTAAGGGTCTAAATGGACAATTGTTGACCCGTATTACCCATCAAACTGTTCCTGTTTGTCTTAGAGTGTCGGGAAATCATCAGGAGAACATTCAATTCCATATTATCGACTGCCCACAGACACCCCTGGTCCTTGGTATCCCCTGGCTCATAAGACACAATCCACACATTGATTGGGTGACAGGTAACATTGTTTCATGGAGCACATTTTGTCATGTGAATTGTTTGTGTTCTGCTCAGACTCCTGCCAGTACTGTGCCTCAACCTCCACTGGAGTCCATGGATCTCTCTGCTGTCCCTGACGCGTATCATGACCTGGCATCCGTTTTCTGCAAACACAGAGCTACTTCTCTTCCTCCTCACCGGCCTTACGACTGCGCCATTGACCTCCAGCCAGGAGCCCCGCTCCCCAGCAGTCGCCTGTACAATCTCTCCCGGCCGGAGACGGAGGCTATGGAGAACTACATTCGGGACTCCTTGGCGGCAGGTATTATGCGTCCTTCCTCGTCACCTGTAGGAGCGGGATTCTTTTTGTTGCTAAGAAGGATAAGACCCTCAGACCCTGTCTTGATTACCGTGGTCTTAACAACATCACCATTAAGAACAAGTATTCTCTGCCTTTGATTAATTCTGCTTTTCCCCTCCTTCATGGTGCTACCATCTTTACGAAACTGGATCTACGAAATGCGTATCACCTGGTGCGCATTCGTAAGGGGTGATGAATGGAAGACTGCCTTCAACACACCCTTGGGACATTTTGAGTATCTGGTTATGCCTTTTGGGTTGTCCAATGCCCCTGCTGTTTTTCAGGCACTAGTCAATGATGTCCTTCGGGACATGTTGAATCGGTTTGTTTTTGTCTATCTGGATGATATCTTGATTTTCTCAGAGTCCTCCCAGGAACATGAACTACATGTGCGCCAGGTGTTGCAAAGGTTGTTGGAGAACAAACTGTTTGTGAAGATGGAGAAATGTGAATTTCATGTGTCTGAGACCTCTTTTTGGGTTACATCATAGCTCAGGGGGAGTTGCGGATGGACCCAGCTAAGATCTCTGCTGTCACGGACTGGCCAGCTCCCTCTACCCGCAAACAACTTCAACGATTCCTGGGGTTTGCGAACTTCTATAGGAGGTTCATCAAGGACTACAGCCGCATTGCGGCGCCACTCACCGCTCTCACCTCCATCTCACGACCGTTCGCTTGGAATGAAGGGGCCGAATCAGCGTTCGAAGAACTGAAACATCGCTTCGCCTCGGCTCCCATTCTGATGCAGCCGGACCCCGACCGCCAGTTTGTCGTGGAGGTGGATGCATCCGACACTGGGGTAGGTGCAGTGTTGTCACAACGTTCTCCTGAAGATAACAAACTGCATCCCTGTGCTTTTCTCTCAAGGAAACTTTCTCAGGCAGAGAGGAATTATGATGTTGGCAATCGTGAACTGCTCGCCGTTAAGCTGGCTCTCGAGGAGTGGCGACATTGGTTGGAGGGGCGGAACAACCCTTCATCGTTTGGACGGATCATAAGAATCTGGCTTACCTCCAGTCAGCGAAGCAGCTCAACCCCCGTCAAGCCAGGTGGGCACTATTTTTTGGGAGATTCAATTTTTTCTCTGTCTTACCGTCCTGGGTCACGCAACGTCAAGCCTGACGCCCTGTCTCGTGTTCATTCGGCTGTTGATACTGGTAGTAACCCTGAACCCATTTTGCCTCCTACCTGCAGTATTGCAGTCATCACATGTGACATCGAGGGGATTGTTAGACAGGCTCAACATCATCAAGCTGACCCTGGGAGGGGTCCTCCTAACCGGATGTTTGTCCCTGAGTCTGCTCGCTCCCAGGTACTTCAGTGGGCTCACTCGTCTCCCCTTACCTGTCACCCCTGGAGTTTCGCGGACCCTTGACTTTGTGCGACGTAAGTTCTGGTGGGCCACGATGGAGGCGGACACTCGAGCCTTCATTGCTGCTTGTACGGTATGTGCACGAAGTAAGAACTCCACCCAGGCCAGCGCTGGTCATCTACGACCTCTACCTATACCCAGCCGGCCCTGGTCGCATATCGCTATGGATTTTGTCACTGGACTTCCCCCTCGTCTGGTAAGACTGTCATTCTTACGGTGATTGATCGTTTTTCTAAGTTCGCTCATTTTTTGGCCCTACCTAAACTGCCTACTGCCAGAGAGACGGCTGATATTTTGGTTGAACATGTGTTCCGCTCTCATGGTCTACCCACGGATATTGTCTCTGACAGGGGTCCCCAGTTTGTCTCCCAGGTGTGGAAAGCTTTCTGTAAAGCTTTGGGCATTACATCCAGCCTGTCCTCTGGATATCACCCCCAGACCAACGGGCAAGCCGAGAGAGCGAACCAGGAGATGGAGACCGCTTTTCGCTGTGTCACTGGGTCTAACCCTGGGTCATGGAGCTCCATGCTCCCCTGGGTGGAATATGCTCATAACACCTTGACTAACGCTTCCTCTGGTTTGTCTCCTTTTCTGTGTGCTCTGGGTTATCAACCTCCCCTGTTCCCTTCCCAAGAGAGGGAACTGGCGGTACCCTCGGTGCAGTCCCACATGCGCCGCTGCTTCAAGGTCTGGAGGAAGGCCAGGGTAGCTCTGTCCCGAGCTTCGGCGTACATGCAGAGGCAAGCCAACCGTCACCGGTCCCAGGCTCCCGGTTACTCTCCTGGTCAAGAGGTATGGCTGAAGTCACGGGACCTTCCATTGAAGGTGGAGTCTAAGAAGATGGCGCCTCGTTTTATAGGACCGTTCAAGATACTGTCTATTGTTAACCCCTGCGCGGTTAAGCTACAGCTTCCTGCCTCCCTACGGGTTCATTCCACCTTTCATGTTTCCCAGATTAAGCCTGTGTCGGTTAGCCCTCTGTGCCCGCCCTCTCGTCCCCCTCCTCCGCCCAGGATCGTGGGTGGGGGTCCGGCCTACACTGTCCGGCGACTTCTGGATGTTCGCCGCCGAGGTTGTGGTTTCCAGTACCTGGTGGATTGGGAGGGTTATGGTCCCGAGGAACGTTCCTGGGTGCCCAGGAGCTTCATTGTGGATCCTGCTCTGGTCCGAGAGTTTCATAGGTTACATCCCGATAAACCCCGTCGGCCGCCAGGTGGCGTCCGTAGAGGGGGTACTGTTAGGCCTACTGCTGCTAGGTAGCTCTCTCTGCTCTCTCCCTCCCCTCTGTCTGTCCTTGATTGCAGGAGTGAAGTCTGGTGTGCGGGAGTCAGGGTTCCAGCTGCAGCTCATTCACCATAATCACCTCAGCCTTTAAGACCCGGTCAAACTTACTACTCATCGTCAGATCATAGTCAAGACGACCATGTTAGTCTCGCTGCCGACTCAACCTGGTTATTTTTGCTCTTTGTGTTTTTGGTCTGTTCTATTTACTTTTTCTCCTGTGCCACAGATATTTGGAACCTGACTCCTGCCTCCGCTTCACTCCTGCCACCACCATCCTGCTCTCCAATACCGGACCTCTCTTTTGGACTCATCACGGACACTAGGACATTACGGTACCACACCTGCCCTGATCTGGATCTGTTACCCTCCCTGTAACCTGGACTTGCTCTTCCCATATATTTGGAAACCTGGACTTTGAACATTGTAAATAAACCTGTTAAAACTTCTATGGCTTCGTGTACTTGTCTGCATTTGGGTTCTTATCCAGTTAAATCATAACAGTGCTCTCTTTTCTGCAGTTTATGTTTGATAAGCAGAAATCGCCCTCCACCATTCGGGTGTTTGCAGCGGCAATTTCAGCTGGTCATAAGGGGTTTGACGGAAAGAACGTGTTCAGTCACCCATTAGTGAAACGTTTCTTATTGGGAACGCGGCGGCTTAGGCCAATGCCTAGAGCCACGCTGCCCCAGTGGGATTTGGCCTTGGTTCTCGAAGCGCTATGTAAGTCGCCGTTCGAGCCATTGAATCAAATACCCCTCAAGATGTTGTCTATCAAGACGGCACTGTTGCTCGCCTTGACTACCGCTAAGCGTGTCAGTGATTTGTGTGCCCTGTCGACGAGACCCGACTGCCTTGCCATTAATGGCGATCTGAGCAGAGCGGTGTTACGTCCTAACCCGGCGTTTGTGCCGAAGGTTATTAGCAGTGCATATAGATCACAGACCGTAGAGTTGTGGGCTTTTTCTCCCCCTCCTCATAGGGAGAGGAGTGAGGAAAAGCTTAATTGTCTGTGCCCAGTGCGCGCTTTGGCGTGTTACGTTGAGCGCACAGCAGCGGTTAGGTCATCGCCTCAGCTGTTTGTGTGTCACGGTGCGGCTGCATTAGGTAGACCACTTTCAAAACAGCGATTGTCTCATTGGCTTTGTGAAGGTATTGAGACAGCGTACGAGGCAGCGGGGCGACAACTGCCTCAGGGTATCAGAGCTCACTCCACTCGTGGAGTAGCAGCTTCTACTGCCCTCTTCAGAGGAACAGGGGTAGAGGATATTTGTAGAGCAGCGTCATGGTCGACGCCGTCTCCATTTATTTGTTTCTATCTATTAGATATGTCTTCTAACTCTTTGGCTCGATCTGTACTCAGCGTGGCTGAAGGAAGATCTTGAGTAAGATAGAGAGGGAAAAGCAGGACTGTGGACATGTGTGTCCATCAGGTCCGCTTTGGTTAGGAAGATATATTCTGTTCTATCTATTAGATATGTCTTCTAACTCTTTGGCTCGATCTGTACTCAGCGTGGCTGAAGGAAGATCTTGAGTAAGATAGAGAGGGAAAAGCAGGACTGTGGACATGTGTGTTCATCAGGTCCGCTTTGGTTAGGAAGATATATTCTGTTCTATCTATTAGATATGCCTTCTAACTCTTTGGCTCGATCTGTACTCAGCGTGGCTGAAAGGAGATCTTGAGCAAGAAAGAGAGGAAAAAAGCAGGACTGTGGACATGGGTGTTCATCGAGTCCGCTTTGGTTAGGAGGACATATTATGGACAGATATGTTTTCTAACTCTTTGGCTCGGTCTGTACTCAGCAAAGCTGAAAGGTGACTTTGAGCCAGGAAGAGAGGATAAAGCAGGACGATGGGCAGGTTCCAATCAGGTCCGCTTTGGTTAGGAAAACATGTTTGTTGATAGATAGGCTTTCTAGCTCTCTGGCTCGATTGTACTCAGCATAGCTGAAGGGGAATCTTGAGCGGGAGGAGAGAGAAGCAGGACGATGGACACAGGTCTCTATCAGGTCCGCTTTAGATGGAAAGCATATCTTGTGGCATGTCTCTTGACTGACAGGGTCAGTATAGTAGAGATATGTATTGAATTGACAGAATGTGAGGTCATCTATCTGATGGTTCAGTTTAGTATGACTTATATTTTGTTCCCGCCTACTAATCTCTGGGTTCCATTGAGCGAGTGAGGTGGTCTACTGGGCACATAATGTAGAGTGACACTTGGTGTCATTCCATTAGTGGTCGGTGGTGTTTTTACAGGATATTGAGGCACATCTATCTGCTAGTACAGATTAGTGTAGCTTCTATTCTGATGATCTGCCCACTAGTTATTGGCATTGCCATTGAACTAGAGGGGGCGGGTCTTTAACCGATGACGCAGTATATTGTGACGCCCGGAGGGGTTTTTAGTTGCAGTACTGCGGGAATTGGTTGCGGCCATTGCTAGGCTTGACCTTTTCATTTTTTAATGGGAAGTGTTAGGCTCGGCAGGGGAGTACATTTTGGGAGCGCTACGCTCCGCCTTCAACCACTAGGAGCAGAGCTCCCCTATGGGGCGGAGCTCCACGATATAGAACGATTAGTTACCGGAGTGTAACTCCAGTTCTATGAGTGGAGCGGAGCCCCATAGGACTTAAGGCCCTGCCGACCCTCTTTAGTCTCGCTGAAGATAATGTCTCGGGAGGCTGAGTGAGGGATGTGTCCCCTTTTATAGGGGCACCTGTGCTCCCATTGGCTGCAGGTGTGTGCATAAATTTGCTTTCAGGCTGTTCTGCCTTAGGGCAGAGGGTAAACCACTAGGAGCAGAGCTCCCCATGGGGCTCCGCTCCACTCATAGAACTGGAGTTACACTCCGGTAACTAATCGTTCTTTATGCAGACTTGCCCAGGCTTGACGTAATACTTTCGTGATTTCCCAGAAATCCTGGTGTGTCTAGGCTGTTGGCGCCGCCTTCTTTCTGTGTTTGAGCAGAGCAGAGCAGACCCAGACACTTGCTAGGTTAACATCGAATTGGCGACAGATTGTCATGAAGATTTGATAAAATCTACATAAACAAAACATGCGCCTTTCCCCACCAGTGGTGTGTTTCCACCAAACTGTCTTGTTTAGGATAAAAATCAGTATGTGATGACGTAGTGCACCTAAAATGTGGTTTTTCCCTCAAGTTTGAAGGTAGGGAATACAAATCTAGAGTTCAATGTGTTTGCATCGCATTTTCAACTCTACCAATAGATTTGCCAAAAACTTTTGCATAAAATAGCAAATGTGCCTACTCGGTGTTTGGCACATGCGCTCTAGCCAACAGTTCGCAGATAAAGTGTTATTTGTCAAACAGCAGTCAAGCATCGATCATCATGTTTGGTTAGACTTCGGTGCAGTTTTGGACATTATCGATCAAAAATGTATGTGTTATGGCTTTTCATCCCCTGCTATATCGTGGATCGAGAGTTACCTTTAATTAGCATAATAAAAAAATCCCCCATAAAAATCCGTACTGTTTGCACATTATCCCACCAGTGGTGTTTCCACCAAACAGACTTCTGGATGAAAAGCAGTGCGTTTTCATGTATCTAATTAAAATCTAAAGTTCAATGTGTTTCCATCACATTTTCAACTCTACAGATAGTTTTGTCACAAAAACTGTTGAGTTAAATAGCAAATGTACCTACTCTGGTCTTGGCACGTGCGCTCTAGCCAACAGATGGGGTAGGCTGGGCAGGTAGGCTAAATGATGAGATCATTATGGATAAAAGCAAGAAATTAATCATAACTTATTTCATCTGTAGCCTAATAAATTGCATGCTTTCCCAACTAGTCATAATGGGAGGACCACACAACATGTCATAGCTGACTCCATTTACTTTGATATGATGGTTATTATATCAATATTTGCTCATAAAAGCGTCCCCATGACATTTCTCGCATAATTCATTTTACTGACACAAAAAAATCCCACCTTGTCTAGCATATTTTGTTTTGTGGGCATTTGGAAAGTTTACCAAAAAAAAATCTGTTTCCATCAGGCCTGTCCTTTTTTTTTTGCCTACTTTACTGGCATAAAAAGTTTGGATGGAAACCTTGTTAGTGATAGTAAACTAATACCCTACATGACCAAAAGTATGTGGACACCTGCTCGTTCAACATCTCATTCCAAAATCATGGGCATTAATATGGAGTTGGTCCCCCTTTGCTGCTATAACAGCCTCCACTCTTCTGTGAAGGCTTTCCACTAGATTTTGGAACATTGCTGCAGGGACTTGCTTCCATTCAGCCACAATAGCATTAGTGACGTTGGGCACTGATGTTGGGCTATTAGGCCTGGCTCGCAGTCGGTGTTCCAATTCATCCCAAAGGTGTTCGATGGGGGTTGAGGTCAGGGCTCTGTGCAGGCCAGTCAAGTTCTTCCACACCGATCTCGACAAACCATTTCTGTATGGACCTCACTTTGTGCACTGGGGCATTGTCATGCTGAAACAGGGAAGGGCCTAGCCCAAACTGTTGCCACAAAGTTGGAAGCACAGAATAATCTAGAATGTCATTGTATGCTGTAGCATTAAGATTTCCCTTCACTGGAACTAAGGGGCCTAGCCCGAACCATGAAAAACAGCTCCAGACCATTATTCCTCTTCCACCAAACTTTACAGTTGGCCCTATGCATTGGCGCAGGTAGCGTTCTCCTGACATCCACCAAACCCAGATTCGTCCGTCAGACTGCCAGATGGTGAAACGTGATTCATCACTCCAGAGAACGTGTTTCCACTGCTCCTGAGTCCAATGGCAGCAAGTATTACACCACTCCAGCCGACACTTGGCATTGTGCATAGTGATCGTAGGCTTTTATGCAGCTGCTCTGCCATTTCATGAAGCTCCCAATGAACAATTATTGTGCTGATGTTGCTTCCAGAGGCAGTTTGGAACTTCGGTAGTGAGTGTTGCAACCGAGGACAGATGATTTTTATGCGCTATGCACTTCAGCGGTCGGCGGTCCTGTTCTGTGAGCTTGTGTGGCCTACCACTTGAGGCTGAGCTGTTTTTGCTCCTAGACGTTTCCACTTCACAATAACAGCACTTACAGTTGACTGCGGCAGCTCTTGCAGTGCAGAAATTGGACAAACTGACTTGTTGGAAAGGTGGCATCCTATGACGGTGCCACGTTGAAAGTCAATGAGCTCTTCAGTAAGGCCACTCTACTGCTAATGTTTGTCTATGGAGATTGCATGGCTCGATTTTATACACCTGTCAGCAACGGGTGTGGCTGAAATAGCCGAATCCACTAATTTGAAGGTGTGTCCACATACTTTTGTATATATAGTGTACATCAATGGTGCTACCTGAAATCCATTGTCTGTGAATGTAGGCTATAGCAGTCTTTGAACAAAATATGATTATTGTTTTATTAGCTATCACCCTAGGGTTAGGCTGAGATATAAAGGCATAAATAATGACATAAAGTTATAGGGTGGCATTCTGTGGACGCATTTATTTTTGCTCATTGGAACTTCACATGATGATGATGCCTTTTCGGCCGTTGGACTCAATAGAGTTGGAACGTGGTCACCTCTCCGAAGCTGGACGGGTTCCGCCGGAGGTTGGGCGTGTTGCGCCGAAACCCAAACCGCCCGTTGTAGCCTATCAGCGGCTTGATGTCCAACATGAGACCACTGTGGTTGCTCACCTGCTCTCGGGAATGACCTGTCCGGTGCAGAGACAAGATAGCCTATACCAGTGACTCTGAGCAATGATGATGATGTCAAACATGATAGATTATGAATCCCATGTAGGTCTACGGCTAAATAAAAGTACATTGATTTATTGAATAGAATAGAATAGTTTCTTCAGAATATAACTGTAACCTATTCCTCAGTGTCCTCCAACTGTTTGTCACTTCACATAGCCTATAGGCCTATCTCCCCCCATCCTTAATTCGACAGGTCAAAGAAAGCAATGGCATGCATTGATTATTTCCCCAAGGTGGCCAGAAAAGCCACAATCTGTATATAAAGTCGCTGTGGATAAGAGAGTCTGCTAAATGACCAAAATATACAATGTAAATGTAAACTTATTTCTCTGATTCTGTGGATCTAATTTGATGTCAAACAGGACATATTATGAATCCCATTGAATGCAAATTTGTTTTTAAATAGAATAGAACAGCCTATATAATACAATCAAATAGAATATAATAGAATATCCTAGAATAGAATAGAATATCCTAGAATAGAATAGAATATCCTAGAATATCATAGAATAGAATAGAATAGAATAGAACAGAATATCCTAGAATAGAATAGAATATCCTAGAATATCCTAGAATAGAATAGAATAGAATATCCTAGAATAGAATATAATTTCCTAGAATATAATAGAATATCCTAGAATATCCTAGAATAGAATAGAATAGAATATCCTAGAATATCCTAGAATAGAATAGAATAGCCTAGAATAGAATAGAATATCCTAGAATAGAATAGAATAGCCTACCTGCTCCGGAAGTGTTCCTCAGGTCTAGGGACTTTTGGGCAGCGGCGCTCTTCGGTTCCTTGTTCTCGGTCTTCTGCGGGACCCTCTGCACGGACGGGATGGTCTTCTGCAGGACCCTCTGCACAGACGGGATGGTCGTGTAGCGCGCAGCGTGGGGGTCGTTGCGTGCGTCGTACTGGGGGAGCACCGACCAGAGCCGGGGGCGCATGTGTTCGTATCCGAGCGCAACCGAACTGACGGCGATGCAGTCGAGCACGAACATCTGCTCGCGCTTCTCAGGCCCGGAGTGATTCATTTTAGGCAATGCAACTCTGCAATTACAAAATATATACAATTAGTCCACATTCAATATATAAAAATTAGGCATAGAGCCTTTTAGAATTAGACTAAGCTACTACAATAAAACTATTTAAAAAGCTGGTCAGATTCGGGCCTAACTGTGCAGTGTGTGTTAGACTTATGGAGGAACATTTCATTATGGTATGGAGGGACATGAATTGGCCAAAACACTCACATGAACAATCACAGCAAAAGCACGTAAAATCAACACTCACTCCCCCGGTCAGTTGTGCACCTGCCAATGTGGTCGTTTACACATTACTTCAAAAGCCTGCTGAATGACGCAAATGTAGCGCTTTATTACGTTTCAACAGACATCGCTGGGGGGCAGTGAGAATAGCTCCATAAGAGGGATGCCAATGCGCAATTGCTCATCTACCATTCTTGATTACATCGGTCTCAGAAACACAGGGACAATTTTCATGACATGAACTATCTGGATTCAACTCGGAAGGGATCCTCAAAGTCATTATACAGGCCTATTTGCTTTTAGAAGACATGCTAAAGTCAAAATAAACGGAGTTTCTAATCTGCAGGGCTAAACTTTGGCCCCAGCGCCTGTCGCTGCGGGGGGTGCAAGTGGGTCTATTGTGACGTCGCTCGTAGCAACAAGGTCAGTGTTGGAGTTGCGCGCACGGGTGTATTTCCCATCGAGATTTATCACCCGAGGAGACGCACTGTAATGTGCTGTCTGGAAATGGGTGGATTGAGCCGAATCTGGAAGTCCGTGGATTGAGCTGAAACAACTCTAGTTCTCTTTTCTTTTTTTAAAGATCTTTTGCAACACTTCCTCTAATTGTCAAGATGACCGACTTGCTGTCCGTGGTGTCGGAGGCGGAGAGGAACTCCTTTCCAACCATCTCTCAGCTCTCAGAAAACGGTCAGGACAGAACCCACTTTCTAGCCTATTTTATTGTACTGTAGAAAATATACGCTAATATATAGCCCACCTTGCTGCATCATAACAACGCCTAGGCTATGCGCATTTGTTTGCAAACTTTGTGCAATTTACAATCAAGGTGTGCATTGTCACACCCTGGCTCTGGGACTCTATATGTTGAGCCAGGGTGTGTTCATTCTATGTGGTTTATTTCTATGTTGGGGGTTCTAGTTTGTCGTTTTCTATGTTTGCCTTAGTGACTCCCAATCAGAGGCAACGAGTGTCAGCTGTTGGCTGGTTGTCTCTGATTGGGAGCCATATTTAACTGTCTGTTTTTCACTTTGTGTTTGTGGGTTTTTGTTCTGTGTTCGGTCATTGTCACCGTGGACTTCACGAGTCGTTTATTGTTTTTGTTCGTGCTTTAATATAATAAAGTAACATGTTCATTCATCACGCTGCGCATTGGTCTACTTCTCTCCCTGACGATCGTGACAGAAAAACCCACCATACTAGGACCAAGCAGCGTGTCCAGGAGCAGGCAGACTGGACATGGGAGGATCGCCCGGCCATGGAGTGAGACTGACGAGAGGCAACCCCAAAAAAATTTTAGGGGGGCACACGGCATGGGACGACGGGGCTGACGGAGGCAAAGAGGGGCGGATTCTGGAGGCCACCAGGTTACGAATAACACCGCCCTGTACGTCCTGTGCGGATGCCTCACACAGAGTGTGTGAGGGTAGGCATTCAGCCAGGACGGGTTGTGGCCGCTCTTCACTCCAGGGCTCCTATCCGTCTCCACAGCCCGGTTCGGCCTGTCCCTGCTCCACGCACCAAGCCTACGGTGTGCGTCGCCAGCCCGGTCCGGCCTGTCCCTGCTCCACGCACCAAGCCTACGGTGTGCGTCGCCAGCCCAGTCCGGCCAATCCCTGCACCACGCAGTCCTACGGGTGCGTCGACAGCCCAGCCCGGCCTGTCCCTGCTCCACGCACCAAGTCTAAGGTGCGCGTCGCCAGCCCGGCCCGGCCTGTTCCTGCCACTCGCACCAAGTCTACGGTGCGCGTCGCCAGCCCGGCCCGGCCTGTTCCTGCCACTCGCACCAAGCCAGGGGGTGCGAGTCGTCAGTCCGGTGAGGCCCGTTCGGCTCACGCACCAAGCCAGGGGGTGCGAGTCGTCAGTCCGGTGAGGCCCGTTCCGGCTCCACGCACCAAGCCAGGGGTGCGAGTCGTCAGTCGGTGAGGTCGTTCCGGCTCACGCGCAAGCCAGGGGGTGCGAGTCGTCCAGTCGGTGAGGCCCGTTCGGCTCCACGCACCAAGCCAGGGTGCGAGTGCGTCCAGTCGGTGAAGCCCGTTCGGCTCCACGCACCAGGCTAGGGGTGCGCATCGTCAGCCCGGTCCGCCCGTTGCTGCTCCACGCACCAAGCCAGGGGGTGCGCATCGTCAGCCCGGCCCGGTCAGTTCCTGCCTCACGCACCAAGCCAGGTGTGCGCGTCGTCAGTCCGGCACAACCCGTGCCTGGGTCATCGGTGCCAAATCAGGTACCGCTCAACTGCTCCACAACGGAGCTGAAGCTAGCCGCTCCTGCTACGTCCAGGTCAGCTCCAGCAGCGGGGCCAGACCGGACCAGGGGCGCTATGGGGGGTTTATTGGAGGGTGGTGGGCAAGGCCGGAGCCAGAACCGCCGCCGAGGAGGTATGCCCACCCAGCCCTCCCCTGTTTTGCTCTTATTGAGGCGCGGTCGCAGTCCGCGCCTTTAGGGGGGGGGTACTGTCACACCCTGGCTCTGGGACTCTATATGTTGAGCCAGGGTGTGTTCATTCTATGTGGTTTATTTCTATGTTGGGTGTTCTAGTTTGTCGTTTTCTATGTTTGCCTTAGTGACTCCCAATCAGAGGCAACGAGTGTCAGCTGTTGGCTGGTTGTCTCTGATTGGGAGCCATATTTAACTGTCTGTTTTTCACTTTGTGTTTGTGGGTTTTTGTTCCGTGTTCGGTCATTGTCACCGTGGACTTCACGAGTCGTTTATTGTTTTTGTTCGTGCTTTAATATAATAAAGTAACATGTTCATTCATCACGCTGCGCATTGGTCTACTTCTCTCCCTGACGATCGTGACATGCATGTCATTTGATTTATGCTACATTTTTTAAGCATTTAGCTATATAAGCTATTTTTATTTTCTGAAAATCGGTCTGAAAATGTTCCCCTTTATTCCAGAGCGTTGACAGCATTTGGTCAAACGTGTCATCTTTCGTGGAGAGACAGATGACCTTGCAAAAGGTGAGAGCACTTCAGAAAGTAGCCATAGCCATAGTCAGTGGTCAGTCAGTTCAGCTAAACCTAGCATATGGCAAAGTAGGATTTTTTTAGGAGGTTGAAGCACATTTACTGCATTTCATTTAAAAACTCTAAAATGCTAATTGAAGATTAGCAAAAACAAACTAAATGACATCAGACATTAATTATCACCACAATATCAGGTTTAAAGGTCTGTGGAAGCGCCATTAATTATCACCGCAATATCAGGTTTAAAGGTCTGTGGAAAGGCCATTAATTATCACCACAATATCAGGTTTAAAGGTCTGTGGAACGGCCATTAATTATCACTGCAATATCAGGTTTAAAGGTCTGTGGAACGGCCATTAATTATCACTGCAATATCAGGTTTAAAGGTCTGTGGAACGGCCATTAATTATCACTGCAATATCAGGTTTAAAGGTCTGTGGAACGGCCATTAATTATCACCGCAATATCAGGTTTAAAGGTCTGTGGAAAGGCCATTAATTATCACCACAATATCAGGTTTAAAGGTCTGTAGAACGGCCATTAATTATCACTGCAATATCAGGTTTAAAGGTCTGTGGAATGGCCATTAATTATCACAGCAATATCAGGTTTAAAGATCTGTGGAATGGCCATTCATTATCACAGCAATATCAGGTTTAAAGGTCTGTGGAACGGCCATTAATTATCACAGCAATATCAGGTTTAAAGGTCAGGAACAGCAAAAGGTGGAAATAGGTTAAGTGCGCCATTAATTATCACTGCAATATCAGGTTCAAAGGTCTCAAGTAAAAGTGAAAGTCACCCAGTAAAATACTACTTGAGTAAAGTCTAAAATATTTGGTTTTAAATATAGTTATGTATGAAAAGTAAATGTAATTGCTAAAATATACTTAAGTATCAAAAGTAAAAGTAAAAGTATAACTCATTTACATTCCTTATATTAAGCAAACCAGAGGGCACCATTTTCTTGTTTTATTATTTCTACGGATAGCCAGGGCACACTCCAACACTCAGACATAATTTACAATTGAAGCATTTGTGTTTAGTGAGTCCGCCAGATCAGAGACAGTTGGGATGACCAGGGATGTTCTCTTAATAAGTGTGTGAATTGGAAAAAATGTCTGTCCTGCTAAGCATTCGAAATGTAACTAGTACTTTTGGGTGACAGGGAAAATGTATGGAGTAAAAAGTACATTATTTTCTTTAGGAATGTAGTGGAGTAAAAGTAAAAGTTGTCAAAAATATGAAAAGTAAAGTACAGATACCCCCAAAACGACTTAAGTACTACTTTAAAAGTATTTTTACTTAAGTACTTTACTCCACTGGCATTGAAATAAAAGGCATAGCCTACATCAGACTTACTTACAGTAGGCTTACAATCGACAGGGACGCATGAAGAGAAACTCGACTAAAGAATGACGAAAATCACGAAATACAAAAGGAAAATCTACACATGCCTTTTTAAAGGGCGCTAAGGCCACGCCCGTGATTCAGCACCGCGGGTGAATGGACAGCGCCTCGGTACAGGCATTGTGGAGCTCCGTGACGTGGTGATGAATGGACAGCGCCTCTGTCTAGCAGCCAGCCACAGTGCATTCGAAAAGTATTCAGACCCCTTCCCTTTTTCCACATTTTGTTACATTACAGCCTTAATCTAAAATGGATTAGATTATTTTTTTTCATCAGTCTACACACAATACCCCATAATGACAAAGCAAAAACAGAAATACCTTATTTACATATGTATTCAGAAACTTTGCTATGAGACTCGAAATTGAGCTCAGGTGCATCCTGTTTCCATTGATGATCCTTGAGATGTTTCTACAACTTAATTGGAGTCCACCTGTGGTAAATTAAATTGATTGGACATGATTTGTAAAGGCACACACCTGTCCATATAAGGTCCCACAGTTGACAGTGCATGTCAGAGCAAAAACCAAGCCATGAGGTCGAAGGAATTGTCCGTAGAGCTCCGAGACAGGATTGTGTCTAGGCACAGATCTGGGGAAGGGTACCAAAAAATTTCTGCAGCATTGAAGGTCCCCAAGAACACAGTGGCCTCCATCATTCTTAAATGGAAGAAGTTTGGAACCACCAAGACTCTTCCTAGAGCTGGCCGCCCAGCCAAACTGAGCAATTGGGGGAGAAGGGCCTTGGTCAGGGAGGTGACCAAGAACCCGATGGTCACTCTGACAGAGCTCCAGAGTTCCTCTGTAGAGATGGGAGAACCTTCCAGAAGGACAACTATCTCTGCAGCACTCCACCAATCAGGCCTTTATGGTATAGTGGCCAGACGGAAGCCACTCCTCAGTAAAAGACACATGACAGCCCGCTTGGAGTTTGCCAAAAGGCACCTAGAAGGACTCTCAGACCATGAGAAACAAGATTTTCTGGTCTGATGAAACCAATATTGAACATTTTGGCCTGAATACCAAGCGTCACGTCTGGAGGAAACCTGGCACCATCACTACGGTGAAGCATGGTGGTGGCAGCATCATGCTGTGGGGATGTTTTCTGGGAGACTAGTCAGGATCGAGGGAAAGATGAACGGAGCAAAGTACAGAAAGATCCTTGATGAAAACCTGTTCCAGAGTGCTCAGGACCTCAGACTGGGGCGAAGGTTCACCTTCCAACAGGACAACTACCCTAAGTACACAGCCAAGACAACGCAGGAGTGGCTTCGGGACAAGTGACTGAATGTCCTTGAGTGATTCAGCCAGAGCCCTGACTTGAACCCGATCGAACATCTCTGGAGAGATCTAAAAATAGCTGTGCAGTGACGCTCCCCATCCAACCTGACCGAGCTTGAGAGGATCTGCAGAGAAGAATGGGAGAAACTCTCCAAATACAGATGTGCCAAGCTTGTAGCGTCATACCCAAGAAGACTGGAGGCTGTAATCTCTGCAAAAGGTGCTTCAACAAAGTACTGAGTAAAGGGTCTGAATACTTATGTAAATGTAATATTTCAGTTAAAAATATATAAATTGGCAAACATTTCTAAAAACCTGTTTTTGCTTTGTCATTATGGGGTATTGTGTGTGGATTGATGAGGGAAATGTAATCAAGTTTAGAATAAGGCTGTAATGTAACAAAATGTGGAAAAAGTCAAGAGGTCTGAATACTTTCCGAATGCACTGAATGTAATTATTTCGTTTGTGGGCAGTTCGAAGTGTTTTGGGCACAGTTAGATAGCCTACAATGCATATATGAAAATCATAACTGGTACGCAGATCTTTAGAAATGGTAGGATCAATTGTAAATTGGCGCTCCACATGAAAAAGGTTGCCGACCCCCGCTATAGGCTGTATGAAGCCACCCTTGTGGAACGGCAGCGCGGCCTACAGTGTACCATGACAGTGTCATTGTCTCGTGTGCTTCCCACCAACATTGTCTCGTTGCGTTGCATTCAGAGATGTTCCTTATGTGTGCGCCCGCCCAGTTCATTTTTGCATTTTCATCCATCGCCAGGGAGGGAAACATTCTGCGAATATTGAAACATTGTATCAACAAGGTGGCGCTGAGAATATTGAAACGTATCAACGAACGAGGCGGCTCGGGAGAATATTGAAACATTTTGTATCAACAAGGGGGCTCCGAGAATATTGATTGCAACGTAGTAGCCAAAGAAGGGGCCGCTCCCGCATTTTCCCTCCCGTGAACTATTATGTTGCTTAAGCAGTTGGATTATGTCGTAGAAGATTATGATTGTTAATGTTTTTAAGTGGAACCTGAAAGGATGTTTATTTTTGCAGAAGAGAGCCGGTTTTAGTGTGACACCCCGGATAGGACAGAGAAGTCTGTGTGTTGTAGACAGGGGATTGGACAGTAGAGGAGCCACCCATATCTTGGGAAGATTATATATACTGGGTAAAAAGCGCGAAGAGGTTAGAGCGGCCATTGCAATCTGGGACGCCCGTTCTCCGGGTGATCTTGACACCTGTAAACTCATGCTGAAATCTTGTGATATGAATAAAACTTATGATCAAAGGTTCAGTATGAGCGGACTCCTTTGTTTATCAGCAATAATTGCCAGCATTGACTCGATACTACAAATGCCGTCACGAAAAGGGAGGGTCTGCATCTCTCCTTTGTTCCATTCATTGCCGCTAAGCTGACTCGTTCTGAAGTCATGGCCAGATAAGGGTGAGTTTTTTTTTTCTTTTTCTCACCACTTTGGCATTTGTTAGGTTGGAGGCTATTTGAGTGTGCACTGGAGAGATGTACCGTTAGGACCGATGTGTGGCTCGTGTTGCTTTATTACTGAGAACTGGGGGGTCTGGCTAATCATTATACATTTTTTTGCACTGGTAAACAGCGCAAAAGGGGGAGAGTACCTATAAAGGGTCTATAGAGATAGGAATTCTAGAGCAATCGATGGCAGATATACAAGGCAGATATACAAGGCAGATGTACAAGGCAGATATACGTATACATTAGGGCATTGCAATCTTGGAAAGACCCCAGGGGGGCGACCTATAGGGTGGGCCTAAAATCCTGATAACGCATTCGGTGTGATTAGGTGGGTTCTGGGAACTCGAGACGATGGAATATATTTGATTGTGGTTACTGCTCATCTTCTATCCGACGGTGTATCTGTTTGGGAGAACCTCTCAGTAGATATCCATTGAACTCACGGCAGCATAAAAGGTAGAGAATAAGACAAAGAAAAAGGGCAATGCAGGTTACATTGTTACATGTTGCACACCACATGGTAGATACATGCTAATGCTAAATGCTAATGCTAAATGCTAATATGCTGCATGCTACATGCTAACATGTGACCTTAGAGGGCCATTGCGATGGAATAAAGCCTCTTAAATTATGTTTGTGTGTGTAGAATTCAGGTTCTATGCTTTGTGAGCTCTGTTAAATGTTGTTTGACTATGAGGGAAAACGGAGGTACAGCAGGACTGTTAACTGTCTGTTTGGGTTGGGGAGAGAGCTGAGAATCTCCCGTCCACGGTGAAATCGTATTGATAAATGTACCGCGCATGCGTTTGATTTTACGGCACTACACTACAACACGTGGGATTTTACTACACCTACAACACGTGGGATTTTACGACACTAGAGTGACGTAGGGAGAATGGATCCTCTGTTACACTGCAAGGGGGGAGACAGAGACACAGACGAAGGAACAAAGAGAAGAGATTTGAACACGAATGGAATGTTCTGGTTGTTACATCGGCTGTTGTTTGAAGATGAAACTATTTCTTGAGACATATTGAATTGATAAATGAGAGAGATATGTTGACGGATTAAAAATAAAAATAATTAAATAAATAAATAAAATAAAAATGTTATTGAGCTATTTGAATGCGATTCCTGAGTTAATTCTTAGAGCGAATGTGAACGGAGGAATATTGAATGGTTGAAGTGACTCAGTGACTGCATAAAATGCTAAATTCTTTTCTGTTTCTCTGTTCTTTTGTCATATGAGAGGCGATGGGACGAGAGAGAGAGAGAGGAGGTGCTGACGTGTACATCACGTGACAAGGGGTGACGCGACAGAGGATCGAGTCAAAGTTTGGTGCTGTTCTGTTTACAAAATCTTCCCCTACAGGATATTTGATGTTATGACAATTTCACAGAGACTTGGCACAATACTGATTCATAAAAAATTGCATTTGGAGTTTCTGTGCATGAGTGGGTTTAATTACAGTTGTGTTGGGAATCGAGTACTGACATTATTCTGTAAAATTAAGATAATTGGGTGCTTATAAAGCAAGGGGTTTATGGGTATTGTAGTGTTGTAGGATTGGAAGTCTTTATTTTGGATTGCTCTGAAGTTGACTACTTGCATTTACTTTCCGGATGGGTTGTGGTAAGATAGCCACTAATTGATAAATTGGTAAAATAGGATATAGAAATAAAAAATTGTTTTTGATTATTCATAATTTTTTAATTGATTTTTTAATTGATTTCTTATTTTTAATAAAAAAAAAATTAGTGAAATCTTTTTTTAATAGAATTTTTTTATAATCATATTTTTGTTGATTGATAAAAATAAAATAAAATAAAAAATTTTTTTTGTTGTTTAGTTTATATTAATAATTAAAGGGGGGAAGCCATAGGCTATATAGTCTAAAATAAAATAATTCACAATAAAGGAATATAAAAGAGTTGGTACAATGGGAAAAAGATATCCGGACTATGAAGGTAATTACACCTGTTGATATAGTACAAAATAGTAATCCTTTAACTAAAGTATTGCGAGGTTATCCGGCAAATGAAACAAAAGTTGGCCTGACATTGAACAAACCATAGCTAGTAGAGGGAATCTTAACCCTGACGGCATCAGAGATGAAAGTGATTGAATAATAGATAGAGGACAAGCAGAAACGACAATAAAATGAATCCAAAACTCCAGAAGTAAGAAAAAACCGAGATGTCTGGAAACTAAGAGAAGAATGAGGTTCGGAAAGATGAAGATAAAGATGAAGATACAGAAGAGAAGAAAAACTGCTGAGAAAAGAATCCCAAGAATTGGAGGAGAAGAATAGATTGAGGCCAAGGAAAGAGAGAAAAGTAAGAAGATGATGGAAGATGATATTTCGAGGGCAAAACTTAGAATATAAGCTGTTGAAGAATACTGATATGTCAACAACAAGAAAGAACAGGACCAAGAAACTCTCAGAAAACTCAATCAAATACAACTGGTGGAGAAGAAGAAGGAGAAGAAACAAGCTTTGGTTATGAAGAATCAGAGTGAACCAAATCAACAATCACTGCTACAGCTTCAACTGAACAGGGCTGTCTGGTAGAAGATTTTAAAAGTAGGGTTTTTGGGAATCATATTTGCTTGAAAAGATAATATCATAGGAAGGATGATAATCTATTAGACTGCCTATTAGACAATCTGTCTGCAAAATAAAGTTAAAAGGGGTGACTGTTATTCTGGGTTACATTCCTACACAGAGATTTCAGACTAGGCTAAAAGATGTTTGATCGTTTGCCAAGTCTGTGTGTAAGAAGTCAGAAGCAGGTGGGGACTTCCCCATCACATATTCTAAAAATTGGGGGTAAAGGCTTTTGTGAATAAATCAGTGGAAAGAGGTTTTTAAAGGTTAGGAGAAAAGATTAGATTAAAAAAAAGTTAAGAAAATTAAGATTGAAGAAACTCTAGGACAGTAAGCTAGGTTTCAAAGGTAGTAGTAAGAGAGAGAGAACAGTGGTGAAGGACATTTTAGAGTTTAGTGGGAAGATAGATATGGCAGGAGTTTAGATCTGTTAGGAGCAGATGCATTGAGAAAGTATGCGTTGTTGAATGATAAGAGAAGATTGAGGGTGATTGAGTATCTATATTTACAGTTCCTAGCAGGAAGATCAAGGTAATTGTAAGTGTATTTTTTATAATCAAAAGTTTGAAAGTGAGGGTTTAGAGTAGGAAGAGAGAGTGAATGTAGTGACACTAGTGGTGATAGATGGAAGTACAAGTAAAGAGTTCAAAGCTTTGGGGAAACTAGATGAAACAACGACAATGACATCAACACTTCAGTCTATTATAACAACAGTGAGAAGCAATTCAACTCTTTCAACATTGATAGTTATTAAAGCCATAAATATATCGCATTTGATTACAAGGGAACCAATAGCTCCAGCACCAATTTTAGGGGGAAAAAATACTGTTATTAGGGTTAGGATGGGTGATACAGCTCATCTTCCTTGTAGCTGTGAGAGATGGAGTGGGGATGGTGACGTTCCTCCCACATGGAGAGATAATTATGGAGAAGAAGTATTGTTATCAGGACCAGAAGTAGAAGCTGTTGCACCTAGTCAAAGGAAGTATAGTTTGTACAACGATATGAAGTGGAAGAGGTTATGAGTGATTGTTCATTTATTTTGCGTAATGTTACAGAGAAAGATCAGGGGAGAATATATGTGTACTTATCTAGTGCAAGCATTAAAATTTGTTCCGGTTAAGAATTATTGGTTAAAAGGCTATGTAATTCGTAAAGTGACGCTTATAATGGAAGATTTGAAGTCTGTTGAAGCTTCCACAGTCACCAAAGGAGTTCAGGAGAAGTATATTACAGTAGCCACTCCAACAGTAAATAATACACAGAGGATATCGGTAGCTTTCCCACTAGAAGTAGTTAAGGGTGTTAATACATCAACTAAATCAACTACTTTAATGGTAACTTTGAAAGGGATTAATGGTACGACGGCAATAACAAATGTTAGGAAGTATGACACCGACACCAACAACAACTTTTCTGAAATTAAAGGATGTAGCAAAAGTGACTGAGGAGTTTATGGTACGGATGGAGAGTGCTGTCAATGGTAGTAAGGATAGGGTTAAAATAGGAGAGCAGATGGTGGTAGAGAAGATAGATTCATCTGAAATAGTGCAAGATACTATCATGGAGGTACAGGATGAGTTCTTTGATTTCAACATAACATCAGAAGATACATCTGATCAATACCGCTCGTTAGGGAAGAGAGAAACTAAATGGAAGGCATATGGGTTTGATTCTTCTGTTGTGAAAATTAAAGATGGATGGGCAGGTAGGAATCTTTGGTTCCAGCAGCTAGCTCATTCTGTAAGATCAGTGAGGAATCTTGAGGGTCCATGTCTGTTGAGAATTCCAGCACCAGACACGTGGGGTTCCATTTTAGAGACGGTCGCTCAACCTCTATCAAGTACGTGTCAATCTTATGCTTTGTCATGACTGTTGTATCAGCAACAATCATTAACAGATAAAATAATGTCGTTGTCAAAACATTTGTTTAAGCCTAGGTTTAGGTGTTCTTGGTTAAATGAATTACCCTATGTGAATTTGTTAGATGGGAAGGAAAATCAGGTAACAGCGAACCCTGAAGCATTGGAGGTGAAACCAGTGAGGGTTAAAAGTTGGTTTTGTTCTAATAAAACATATGATGGAAGGGGTATGTTTATGGGAATATCAGATTGTGATGATTATATGATGACTTTGGGTAAGCATGACCTTAAGGGTAGTAATGAGAAATATAATGTTACTTTTATGTTCCAGTTAGTAAGAAGAGCAGGACTTTGATGGTGAAAGATTAGCTTTTGCCTGACAATGTGACTATTGGGAATTTTAGAGATATTTGGAGGGTTTGTGGTGATAAAGCGTATATATTCTTACCCTATGGATGGACAGGATGTTGTTACATGTCAACGTTGAAGCTTCCATATGAGGTTTCTACCATTAAAAGAGGGGGTAGCACCGGACACAGATAAATCTGAATCTAGGTTTGGAAGTAGTGTGAAAAGGGACATGGCGACATTTCATAGTCTTGAAGCCTATCATTGGAGGATAAGTCTAAGAGAGAAGGGGGACTTTTTCCATGGTATGGTGTAACATTTTTGGCAGATCATATTGATAATATTACCTATACTTTGATTCCAGATAGTTATAGATGCATTGAAGAATATAAGGGATGCGTTTGGTAGATCTGAAGGAGCTGGATGGTCAGCAAAGACTTGGTTGCAAGATCAGTTAGGCCAAGTGGGAGCAGTGATGGTTTACGATTTAATAGCAGTTTTGATAGCACTGTGTGTGATGTTTGTAATTTGTTACTGACCTTTAAGAAAGCTATGATATTGAGATAGGTTGGAGTTGTGATGCCTGGAGACAACGCTCAGATGCCGTTGTTGACTGTTCCTGATCTGGATGAAGATGGACAAGTGGGACTGGATGGAGTATTGATGGATAAATATCCTTTTTGATTATTTGATCATTTTTCAAAAATTATTTTTTTCAATATTAGTGTGATTTTAGTATGATGTTATGAATCAAAGGGGGGAAATAGGATGATGTGATTCATATATCATTTTATATCATTTTTTTATATTCTTAGTTGATATTGATGTTTTAATTTGAAAATGTTGTTTTGCAAAAGATACTGTTTGGTATTTTATTTTCTTCCAGAAGCATTTGGGGGAATATGTAGAGATTGAAATACTCAAACAAGGACAATATGAAGGGACAATATGAAAGGAGAATTACTGGAGGAGATGGAACAAGGAAGGTGTGGAAAGGTTCGATTCCATCATCAACGATGCATTGGATCGACACTGCTGAGGAGATGAAGTGTAGTGGACTACATTCCAGTGTCTGCAATGAAATATAGACATATTTGCATGTGTAATACATAATGTGTGTCATATTCTTAGGTATTAATTTTTGTAGAATGATATTTGATGTTATTGGATACATGTGGGGATCTTAGATGTTTTTGTTTATTTCGGGAATGCTTAGGGACATGGAGTCTAGGCAGGGATAGAGATCCACTGTAGGGTCCGGAAGGGTCGACCAGCCTGAGAGTGGACATTTTGGATAGTATTTTGTTTGCTGGGGCTTTCATGTGTATTTAATTGCATCATAGTTTCAAATGCATTGATAAAGATTTATGAGTTGATCTGGAGTACCTAGGTGGTTGCCTGGGGCAGAGGGACCGTGAGAGAATTTTACTGTCTTGATTGATGGATGGATATTTGGAAAGAAGGCTGCCAGACAGTTTTTCGCTCTCACACTCCATAAAGATTAGTTCATATTTCATAGTAATGTATTCACACTCCATAAACATTTGTTCATATTTCATAGAAAGGTATTTACACTCTAGAGAAAAATGTTTTTGGTTTAATGTTAAAGATACTCAATAAGATAAATTGTTACTTGTCATAATCCTATTCTGTTTGTTTTCGAGACTTTTAGTCTCGAAGGGGGAATGTCGTATATGAAGATTATGACTTTGTTAATGTTTTTAAGTGGAACCTGAAAGGATGTTTATTTAGCAGAAAGAGAGCCGGTTTTAGTGTGACACCCCGGATAGGACAGAGAAGTCTGTGTGTTGTAGACAGGGATTGGACAGTAGAGGGAGCCACCCATATCTTGGGAAGATTATATATACTGGGTAAAAACGACGAAGAGGTTAGAGCGGCCATTGCAATCTGGGACGCCGTTCTCCGGGTGATCTTGACACCTGTAAACTCATGCTGAAATCTTGTGATATGAATAAAACTTATGATCAAGGGTTCAGTATGAGCGGACTCCTTTGTTTATCAGCAATAATTGCCAGCATTGACTCGATACTACAATTATCTGGGTGATTATTATAGTTAAAAAACAACCTTACATCTTCACTATAGCTAAATAAGTTAGCAATATTTAATGACGTTTTACCAACAAGATGGATCTGTAAAAATATCTCATTTTAATTGAGGAAGATGGACAAGCAAGATTGATAGAGTGAGAGGTGGAAATGCATGATTCCAAAGGCAGGACTCCTACCCAAACAGAGTCAATACAGACTACCTAACCTGTGAAACAGAGAGAGGGGCCTCCCCAAACAGAGTCAATACAGACTACCTACCCTGTGAAACAGATAGAGGGGGCCTACCCAAACAGAGTCAATACAGACTACCTACACTGTGAAACAGAGAGGGGCCTCCTCAAACAGAGTCAATACAGACTACCTACCCTGTGAAACAGATAGAGGGGCCTACCCAAACAGAGTCAATACAGACTACCTACCCTGTGAAACAGAGAGAGGGCCTCCTCAAACAGAGTCAATACAGACTACCTACCCTGTGAAACAGATGGATAGGGGCCTACCCAAACAGAGTCAATACAGACTACCTACCCTGTGAAACAGAGGGCCTACCCAAATAATACAGACTACCTACCCAAACAATACAGACTACCTACCCTGTGAAACAGAGAGAGGGGCCTACCCAAACAGAGTCAATACAGACTTTCTACCCTGTGAAACAGAGAGAGGGCCTACCCAAACAGGGTCAATACAGGCTACATACCCTGTGAAACAGAGAGAGGGGCCTACCCAAACAATACAGACTACCTACCCTGTGAAACAGAGAGAGGCCTATCCAAACAGAGTCAATACAGGCTACCTACCCTGTGAAATAGCGAGAGGGGCCTACCCAGAGTCAATACAGGCTACCTACCCTGCGAAACAGAGAGGGGCCTACCCAAACAGAGTCAATACAGGCTACCTACCCTGTGAAACAGAGAGCGGGGCCTACCCAAACAGAGTCAATACAGGCTACCTACCCTGTGAAACAGAAAGAGGGGCCTACCCAAACAATATAGACTACCTACCCAAACAGAGTCAATACAGACTACCTACCCTGTGAAACAGAGAGGGGGCCTACCCAAACAGAGTCAATACAGGCTACCTACCCCTGTGAAACAGAGAGAGGGGCCTCCTCAAACAGAGTCAATACAGACTACCTACCCTGTGAAACAGATGGATAGGGGGCCTACCCAAACAGAGTCAATACAGACTACCTACCCTGTGAAACAGAGGGGCCTACCCAAATAATACAGACTACCTACCCAAACAATACAGACTACCTACCCTGTGAAACAGAGAGAGGGGCCTACCCAAACAGAGTCAATACAGACTACCTACCCTGTGAAACAGAGAGAGGGGCCTACCCAAAAAGGGTCAATACAGGCTACATACCCTGTGAAACAGAGAGAGGGGCATACCCAAACAATACAGACTACCTACCCTGTGAAACAGAGAGAGGCCTATCCAAACAGAGTCAATACAGGCTACCTACCCTGTGAAATAGCGAGAGGGGCCTACCCAGAGTCAATACAGGCTACCTACCCTGTGAAACAGAGAGGGGCCTACCCAAACAGAGTCAATACAGGGTACCTACCCTGTGAAACAGAGAGAGGGGCCTACCCAAACAATACAGACTACCTACCCAAACAGAGTCAATACAGACTACCTACCCTGTGAAACAGAGAGGGGGCCTACCCAAACAGAGTCAATACAGACTACCTACCCTGTGAAATAGAGAGGAGGCCTCCCCAAACAGAGTCAATACAGACTACCTACCCTGTGAAATAGAGAGGGGGCCTACCCAAACAGAGTCAATACAGGGTACCTACCCTGTGAAATAGAGAGGGGGCCTACTCAAACAGAGTCAATACAGGCTACCTAACCTGTGAAATAGAGAGGGGGCCTACCCAACGACAGTCAATAACCTACCTACCCTGTGAAACAGAGAGGGGGCCTACCCAAAGAGAGTCAATACAGGCTACCTACCCTGTGTGGCATGCGTACTTCCCAGAGTCATTTGCAGTAACGGTAGAGAACCAGAGCGCGTTCCCCCGTCCTCTCACAGCCCCGTCGTCTCTGAGGAAATCTCTGTCTCTATTGGTTTCCCCCTCGGCCCTCGACCAATCAGCTTCCTCAGAGCTGGCTGTGATGTTGTAGAGGCGCTCACAGAGACCGGCGGACTGTGGCTTAGTACATTGCACGACAAACCCCTCCCCAGAGAAAGCCTTGTAGCCGTACGTCTCTGTCTCTGAGCCTGGCTTCAAACCTACACGTGTCACACAAGACAGACATCTCTCATTCCACACAGATGTATGTATAATGTAATTAATACTGAAGGCATATGATAGGTCTGTATGCACATAGAATACCTACCTGGTCAAATCTATTAATGTTGTTTTGATAATAAAGATAAGTACCTTCTTTCTTGACCCAGCCACTTTCACAGAAGTATCTCTGCAGAAAACATGTGATGATTGCTAAAGCCAGTGACGGTCCAGTGTGCATCCCTCCGCACCACTTAATTCATTCCAATATCAAACCCACCACTGCGTGTCGTAACTGTCAGAAGGATCTGGGTTTCCTAGAAACAGAAGCTCTTTCACCAATCTAAAACCAGACAAATAGCTCAGTCAGTCCCTTGCTCTCCTAGTAAAAGAGGAGGGACGTATCTGAGCTAGCTCCCCTGAATTCCACTGACCTGTTCTCCAATAGCACACTAGTCTGTGCAGCTTGCCTCTTAGATGGTTGGAAACCAATTATATCTGATACAGGTTCCCTTCAGAGATGCACCATGTGGTCCTCTGTAGCTCAGCTGGTACAGCATGGCGCTTGTAACGCCAAGGTAGTGGGTTCGATCCCGGGACCACCCATACACAAAAATGTATGCACGCATGACTAAGTCGCTTTGGATAAAAGCGTCTGCTAAATGGCATATTATTATTATAACATGACCACCAGTTTCCTATATGGCAACATCCATTTCCTGGTTAGATTAAGAGATCTACTTTGCTAGAGTTCACACCATCTGTGGGTTTCTGTGCATCTGTGGGTGTAGGTAGCCGGAGTGTGAAGTGTCTGTGTAAGTATGCAAGGCTGATCTGTGATGTAAGAGAAGACAGCGTTTCACTTGAATTTATAAATTGTAGTATTTTCCTCCCTGAAGAACTCACCAATTAGTCGTCTTTGTTGCAAGTGTAAAACATTTATTGAAGCCCAGTGTCAATACATTAGTAATACGGAACAGTGGTGAGTATACAGACCATTACATGGCAAACAGAGTAGGGTGGACAGATATGTTCTGTAATGAATGATACAGGCTTTGGCACAGCCTCTCAAGACTTGGTTTGACATCTGTTGACAGAATCAGAGAGGCTGTGTCCCATATAGTACACTACTTTGGACCAGGTCCCATAGTCCCTATGCACATTTTATGCCCAGAGTAAATACCCAAATAAAGGATCAATGAAAACACAATAAGAAATGTCCACATTGGGGACTACTACTGTCTAGATAAAACAGAACTAAAACACAAAATAAGTAAACACAAAACAAGACACATTTAATCAGTCATAAATGACTTCATAAATACCTGTCATAACCCCATCTACTCATATCATGTGGATTATGTGTAAATTCTTCATCTATATATCCTGTCTGGACATTCTGTTTATACTTGTAAGCATCTTTCACCAGGTCAAATTCATGGTTCATGTAAATGTACTTGGTGATTCGATTGTGATTCTTATCATAGCAGACTCCCACATACAGCCCTATGAAATATCAGGGCCAAGGAATTAATGCATTTCTTCTCTATGTCACTTCTGTTTCATGTTTCTGGGGAGTGTACGTACATTCAGGTGTGACTTGCTGCTGTGCGTGTGGTCTTTCCTTGAATCAATGAAAGTTTTTTTGGGGAGTCTGGCCCCGACTGGGAACAGAGAGAAACAGGTAGAGCGAGAAAGACAATTCTTCTGTCCACTGGACAAGCAGAGCATGCCGTGGTAGTTTTGAATGGAAGTCAATGGGTCTTAAAGTAACTGTCCAGTGAAAATCTCACTTTTAAAAGTTCATATTCCATTAACTCATAACCAAATAATGTCCTATACTCATATTTGTGGCCAAAGCATACATTTGAGAAACCCCCCACAAAACCCCCCACCTCAAACCTATATCTCAAATACACCACTTGCTATTGCCTCATAGAACATGATGTCATGTTGGCTCATTGGCTGAGCTCATTGCCAATCAGCGGTCTATTCGCATGAATATTTTTAATGACCAGTATACGCCCACACCATTCTGTTGCTGGGGTACGGCAGCACCATTCCAACACAGAAAAGCTGCTTTTAAAAAATACAAATAAACGATTTCACTCATGTAGGTAATAATTGCACATTAATCACGTTAGATGCATTTATTTCACTCATCTTTCAGGGTAACAGGTCTATAGTCTGTCTGGAGGATTCTGTTGTAATAACATGATCTACATAATAATGTTATGGTATAACATTCCCCCATCTTGTCCTAATATACAGTATAATCGGAGTAGGGTGAAGTTGGCCTTAGATGCTGACCTTGGGTCAGTTTAGCATTGTCCCCACTAATGGTTGAGGATTGGGGGAGGGGAAGCTGATCCTAGCTCTGTACCTTGAGGAAACTTGACCCCGGAGCAGGGTTGGGGTCAATTTGAAGTAAAAAAATATAATAAAAAAATAAAAATACAGAGATTCAATTTCAATAGATGCTATTATTTCATTTTGAATTTCAGTTTACTTTGTGAATTGACTGAACCCAAACCCTGCCCTGGAGCCTATATAATCACAGAATGGTCCTACCATCCTTCAGGGGGCGCCGTCTGGTCCTGGCAGGCATACGGTAGCGCAGCTCCTTCCAGAAGGGTGAGGAGAGGGGTTTGGAGTGGGAGCCCCTCCAGGTGACGGTGTGTCCTGACTGGGCCAGCAGCCGCAGGGCCTCAGGGAGGGAGTCCAGCTCCAGATCCACCTAAAAATAATACAGAATAATGTAGCGGATTTTGGGGGTAGCCCGACCGGGACTTGAACGGAGGAACACCGACTGCCAACCCAACAGCTTAGTTGTTACACCAAGAGATCTGAACCCCTTGACGAGATCACTAGGTGTTGTGTTAAGGTCACTACAATCACTCATTTAGCTTATAGTGCTTTTCATTACAAAATAGATTCTCGAAAAAACACTAAAAACGAACAAGCACAACCAATTGCAAAAGTGGAAAAATACAAAGTGTTTCTAGTCTGCTTTGGAAAGGAAATGGAGTTGAAGCAGTTTGAAAGGAAATGGAGTCTTCATGGTGCCGCTTGCTTGGTGGTGCACCTTGCTTAGTGGTGTTGCAGACTCTGGGGCCTTTCAGAACAGGTGTATATATACTGAGATCATGTGACAGATCATGTGACACTTAGATTGCACACAGGTGACTTTATTTAACTAATTATGTGACTTCTGAAGGTAATTGGTTGCACCAGATCTTATTTAGGGGCTTCATAGCAAAGGGGGTGAATACATATGCACGCACCACTTTTCCGGTATTTATTTTTTAGAATTTTGTGAAACAAGTTTTTATTAAATTTTTCACTTCACCAATTTGGACTATTTTGTGTATGTCCATTACATGAAATCCAAATAAAAATCCATTTAAATTACAGGTTGTAATGCAACAAAATAGGAAGAATACCAAGGGGGATGAATACTTTTGCACGGCACTGTAGGCATAACTCGTCCATAGGCATAACTACCTGGCTGTCTGGGTCTGACTCTGTTTGGAGGAGGACTAGCCAGGTCTGCCGTTCCACCAGTGCAGCATGGAGCCCAGTGAGCAGACCATACTGGCTGTCCTGCCCTGGGTTCAGCCCCAGGCTGCTGGGCACCAGGATCAGTCTCCGGCTCTGCTCTCTACACCCCAGCACCGCCTCAGCCACCGCTGGAAACACATAGCACATACTGTACTGATACAGGAACAGGAACAGGAATAGGAACAGGAACGGGAACGGGAACGGGAACGGTAACATGAGCGGGTACAGGAACAGGTACAGGAACAGGAACAGGTACAGGAACAGGAACAGGAATAGGAACAGGACGGGAACGGTAACATGAGACGGGTACAGGAACAGGTACAGGAACAGGTACAGGAACAGGAACAGGAATAGGAACAGGAATGGGAACGGTAACGGTAACATGAACAGGTACAGGAACAGGAACAGGTACAGGAACAGGTACAGGTAAAGGAACGGATACGGATACAGGAACAGGAACGGGAACAGGAACAGGTAAAGGTACAGGAACAGGAACAGGAACAGGAACAGGAACAGGTACGGATATGGGTACAGGAACAGGAACAGGAAATGGTACAGGAACAGAAACAGGAACAGGTACAGGAACAGGAACAGGAACGAGTACGGGAATGGGAATGGGAACGAGTACAGGAACAGGTACGGATATGGGTACAGGAACAGGAACAGACACAGGAAATGGTACAGGAACAGAAACAGGAACAGGAACAGGTACAGGAACAGGAATGGGTACAGGAACAGATAAAGGAACAGGAACGGGTATGGGAATGGGAACAGGAACAGGAACAGGAACAGGAACAGAAACAGGAACAGGAACAGGTACAGGAACAGGAAGAGTACAGGAACAGGAAATGGTACAGGAACAGGAACAGGTACAGGTAAAGGAACGGATACAGGTACAGGAACAGGTAAAGGTACAGGAACAGGAACAGGAACAGGAACAGGTACGGATATGGGTACAGGAACAGGAACAGGAACAGGAACAGGAAATGGTACAGGAACAGAAACAGGAACAGGAACAGGAACAGGTACAGGAACAGGTACAGGAACAGAAACATGAACAGGAAATGGTATAGGAACAGGAACAGGAACAGGAACGGGTACAGCTAAAGGAGCAGAAACAGGAATAGGTACAAGAACAGTGCATACACACACACACACACACACACACACACCAGTATGAGGACCGATGTTAGGACAGTGGACTGACTCACCCTCCCCAGGGAGCACGTCACGGTCGTAGAGACACAGGCTGTAGCCATACTCCTCCTCCAGCACCTCCTCCACCTGACGCCTGTCCTCCTCACTGACGCCTGACTCTGAGTCACTCTTATAACACAACACATAGGCATCGTAACGCTTCCCATCTGAAACACACCATTCAGACACATTATAACACAGGACTTAGACATTATAACACAGGACATAGGCATTATAACACAGGACATAGGCATTATAACACAGGACATAGACATTATAACACAGGACATAGACATTATAACACAGGACATAGGCATTATAACACAGGACATAGACATTATAACACAGGACATAGGCATTATAACACAGGACATAGACATTATAACACAGGACATAGGCATTATAACACAGGACATAGGCATTATAACACAGGACATAGGCATTATAACACAGGACATAGACATTATAACACAGGACATAGGCATTATAACACAGGACATAGACATTATAACACAGGACATAGACATACCACAGGACATAGGCATTATAGCACAGGACATAGACATAACACAGGACATAGGCATTATAGCACAGGACATAGAAATAATAACACAGGACATAGGCATTATAACACAGGACATAGACATTATAGCACAGCACATAGGCGTCATAACACATCCCATCTGAAATAACACAATTAATCCAAATCATGTGGTGAAACACGATCTACAACAAGACTGTTTCAATGTGACATTGGCATGTTTGGTGCAAGGCATTATTCTCACCAGAGGCGTTGTGATGATGCCAACCCAGATCATCTCTGAGAAACAGAATTATGTCCACCTTCAGCTTGACATAGACAACAGTCACCACCACCACCGTCACGGCAAAGACCCCTACTATACCCAGCACCAGGAAGTGAAACTGGGGTGGACCTAAAGGAGGCCATGAAATACACATGAACACACACACGGCCACGCACTGTCACGCTCTGGCTCCGGGACTGTGTATTTTGAGCCAGGGTGTGTTCTTTTGGTTGTGTTTCCTTGTTTGGTCGTGTGACTCCAATCAGTGGTAACGAGTGTCAGCTGTCGGCTGCGTTATCTCTGATTGGGAGCCATATTTAAACTGTCAGTGTTCACCTTAGTGTTGTGGGTTTTGTTCCTTGTCAGTCATTGTAACCGAGGACTTCACGATTCGTCATTGTTTGTTGTTTTTGTAGTGAGTACTTTAATTTAATAAAGTCATGTTCGCTCCAACGCTGCGCTTTGGTCTCCCTCATTAGACGATCGTGACAGAAAAACCCACCATAACAGGACCAAGCAGCGTGAGGAAGAGAGAGGATGGACTTGGGAGCAGTTGAGTAGGAGTCTCGACTGGGCCAAGCCAAGAGAAGAGGAGAGAGGTTGGACATTGGAGCAGTGGGGTGAGAGTCTGGCAGAACTATGGAGGCCTGGTCCACGAAGAGGAGAGAACCCCAGAAAATTTTTAGGGGGGCTCACGACGTCGGACCAGCAGGAGGCCGCGATAGAACGGTCCAGTGGGTTGCCGGAGGAGGCCGCCGGGTTACGGGGGCCACTGGTCGAAGAGGGGATGGAGGAAGTAGAGGCACGGCGAGAGGTACTGGCGTGTGTTGCCAGTCCGGTCCGGCCCGTTCCAGATCCCGGTGTAGGGCCAGTGGTGTGTGTCCCCAGTACAGTCCGGCCCATCCAAGCTCCCGCACCAAGCCAGTGGTGTGCGTCGTCAGCCCTGTCCGGCCCGTTCCTGCTCTCGCGCCAAGTCTGTGGTGCGCGTCGCCAGCCCTGTCAGGCCCGTGCCTGCTCTCCGCACCAAGTCTATGGTGCGTTTCGTCAGCCCTGTCCGGCCCGTTCCTGCTCTCCGCACCAAGTCTATGGTGCGTTTCGTCAACCCTGTCCGGCCCGTTCCTGCTACGCGCACCAAGCCGAGGGTGCGAGTGCGTCAGCAGATTCAGCCCATTCCGGCTACTCGCACCAAGCCAGGGTGCGAGTCGTCAGCAGATTCAGCCCATTCCTGCTACTCGCACCAAGCCAGGGATGCGAGTCTTCAGCCTGGTGAGGCCTGTTCCGGCTCCACGCACCATGCAAAGGGTGCGTATCGTCTGCCAGGTCCGGTCCATTCCTGCCTCACGCGCCAAGCCAGGGGTGCGGCGTTGGCAGTCCTGATCCAGCTAACTGGGTCAGATCGGACTGGGGAGCACTACGGGGGGATTGTAGTAGGGTGGTGGTCAAGCCCGGAGCCGGAGCCGCCTCCGAGGAGCAATACCCACCCAGCCCTTCCCTATTTGGGGTGTAGGCGCGGTCGGAGTCCGCGCCTTTAGGGGGGTACTGTCACGTTCTGGCTCCGGGACTGTGTATTTTGAGCCAGGGGGTGTGTTCTTTTGGTTGTGTTTCCTTGTTTGGTCGTGTGACTCCCAATCAGTGGTAACGAGTGTCAGCTGTCGGCTCGTTATCTCTGATTGGGAGCCATATTTAAACTGTCAGTGTTCACCTTAGTGTTGTGGGTTTTTGTTCCTTGTCAGTCATTGTAACCCGAGGACTTCACGATTCGTCATTGTTTGTTGTTTTTGTAGTGAGTACTTTAATTTAATAAAGTCATGTTCGCTCAACGCGCTGCGCTTTGGTCTCCCTCATTAGACGATCGTGACACGCACGCACACACGCACATACACACAAATAAACCTGATAATATCAAACCGCTGTTACTGTACAGCGGAAAGAGAAACTGGAGGAAAGAAACCTGAGATAATCATTTGAATTTCACACAGAAGTGATAATAAACTCTTCTTGATTAAATGTCATGGTAACCTAAGAGCAGAAGAGAGGGTTCTGTGAAATGGCCAGTAGAGTTTGATAAAGGCAGACTCTGTAATATTTGTAATGATTGGAAAGCAAAGACTGTGCCTTTTAATGGGATATAAAATAACAATCTACCTCATACTCATTATTCAGTAGATAAGTGTTGAAATGTCCCTTTAAGAGGCTGCTTGACTTTCTCCTCTGTTTGAAGGTGATAGAGACGTTGGAGGTCCCAGATGGAGACTCCAATTTACAGGTGTATCTGTTCCTCAGCTGCTCCTCGGACACCTGCCTGATCACCAGCGATACCAGGTGATGGCCATTCTCTCTGGAGGAAACAGTCAAGTGTGTTGTGTTAACTGTGGAGAACCACGTTTCTTTACTCGTTTTAGAGGGATGAGTAACTGGGCTGATAAACCAGGGAAACAGAGTCTTCAGAAGGAAAAAAAAGTTGATGTCATCATATCAACTGATCAATCAATCTCATGATAGTATACTTGTCTACTGTTCAGCGACTATGCCGTTTGCTGTAAATGCATATTTCACATCCTTTATCTGGGCTTGATTGGGCTTTCCTGGCACAACGGAACCAATAGAATAGTCACAAAAGTGCTCCAGGCAGGCTGAAGGAAGCTCTCAAAGTATCTGAAAGATTTTAAATAGTATTTGAACCCAGGTCGTTTCTGTAGTGACTGTACATGCTCACTGTGAAGTATTATAAAACACTGGTAGGGCCTCCATGTTCTCCTCCACAAAATATATGTTTTCCATCCAGTGGAAGGAGTCAAAATCAGAGTACAGGACAGCCCTGCAGACCACCACCACAGTGGATCCTGGAGAAAACACACACATTATTCACTAACACTTTACTTAGAGCAGGGATGGGCAACTCTGATGGGGGTGAAGGCCACAGGGATGGGCAACTCTGATGGGGGTGAAGGCCACAGGGATGGGCAACTCTGATGGGGGTGGAGGCCACAGGGATGGGAAACTCTGATAGGGGTGGAGGCTACAGGGATGGGCAACTCTGATGGGGGTGGAGGCCACAGGGATGGGAAACTCTGATAGGGGTGGAGGCCTCAGGGATGGGAAACTCTGATGGGGGTGAAGGCCACAGGGATGGGCAACTCTGATGGGGGGTGGAGGCTACAAATAATCGGAACTTATCTGAACCATGATTACTAAGTTTAGATAAGATAGTTGGTCGTTAGACTAACTTACCAATCTATAAAATGTTAGCTGACATGGGCTAACTGAGTGACTATCAGTGACTGGCATAACAAGATCAAAACTGTTGATGCACAACCACATTTTGAAATTGCTTTTTAGTATATTCTACTGTTCTTTCTCGCAACAGTAAGTTGAGACCCCGACTGAGTCCCCCAAAGGTGTGTGTGAGGGGGTTGATCCTTGTGCCTGGGCCAAAGTTGCCCATCCCTGACTTAGAGCATACAGTTACTTATAATGTATTTTACTTGTTGTAACAAGGCTTACAACGCCTTATGAATTAATCTTAAAGCATTAGACCTGTACACCTTCAGTAAGTGTTACTGAACATTCTAGGAATGTAGATCAAACACAAAACATAATTCACATGGATATTGCATACACACACACGCAGGTACACATAACACACACACACGCACGCGCACACACACACGCACACACACTTGACTGAAAACGCTGATTTACACCCATACAGATAGGTAGAGGAACTCACCCATATGTACTTCAATAAACTCCCCATCCTGAGGGCTAATGATCTTTGGCTTTAAATGGGAACTTCCTGTACAAACAATAATATCACTGCAGTTAAAACAGAAATATCCCTGTAGTTAAAACAGAAATATCACTGTAGTTAAAACAGAAATATCCCTGTAGTTAAAACAGAAATATCACTAGTTAAAACAGAAATATCACTGCAGTTAAAACAGAAATATCACTGCAGTTAAAACAGAAATATCACTGCAGTTAAAACAGAAATATCACTGTAGTTAAAACAGAAATATCACTGCAGTTAAAACAGAAATATCCCTGTAGTTAAAACAGAAATATCACTGTAGTTAAAACACAAACATGAATGTAGTTAAAACACAAACATGAATGTAGTTAAAAGGGAACAATGACATTCACTTTCTATCAATCGTTTTGAACAAAATAAACCATAACTATGGGCAAAAGTTACAGATCCTTGTTCTTGCATTGACTTTAGCTTTCCCCTAGAATCCAGATTCAGATCAACCAAACATTGAATAAATCTTAATTGACAAATACATTTCAAGGTATCTTTGCAAAAGGTCAGAGAGTCCAAAACCATACAGCAGGGTTGGGTCAATTCCATTTAAATTCCAGTCGATTTAGGAATTGCACTGAAATTCAAATTCAAATTCAAATTCTCTTCAATGCTTTACAATGAGTAACATTTTTGAATTGGAATTGAAATTTGGTTTACTTTCTGAATTGACTGGAATTGAAATGAATTGACCCCAACCCTGATATACAGTACTGTACAGTAGCTTCTTACCTTGTTTAATTGTCCGCTCCATGGTTTTGGACAAGGTAAACACCTGTCCATCATGGAGGTTTGAGTTGTATGTATAGTATGAAGTGCAGGTATAGTAACCACTGTCACTCTGTAGCACTTTCCAGGTATCCATCGGCAAAGTCAGAGGGTAACTCTATGTCACAGTTCTACAATACATTAATCAATACACATGTAATAAACAGGTAATAAACAGGTAATACACATGTAATAAACAGGTAATACACATGTAATAAACAGGTAATACACATGTAATAAAACAGGTAATACACATGTAATAAACAGGTAATACACATGTAATAAACAGGTAATACACATGTAATACACAGGTAATAAACATGTAATAAACAGGTAATACACATGTAATACACATGTAATACACAGGAGTTTGTCCTAGCCACCGTGCTTCTACATCTGCATTGCTTGCTGGTTGGGGTTTTAGGCTGGGTTTCTGTATAAGCACTTTGTGACTTTATAAATAAATGTGATTAATACACATGTTATAAATAGGTACTAAACAGGTACTAAACGGGCAATAAACTGGTAATAAACAGGTAATAAACAGGTAATTCAAAGCCTGTCTATTGACGCTAGTCGCAAAACTGAGAGTTGTTTTTGCTGCACCATCCATGACTGGTGAACTAAAGCATTGATGCTGGCCCCTACGCTAGCTAGGACAGCCACCCAGGCTAGGGGAAAACATGATATAACAGGGAAATACCCTGTGGCTTTTTGCCTAGTGGAATAAATCACCTTCAACAGACTATTCAATAATACTTTGCCAATGGCTAGGGGAAAACACACCTCCTCAAGCAGACGTAATGACATATGTCTTTCGTTTTAACCAAAGGCAAAGTAAGTAGAACTAGTGGAAACTCACCATCACTGAATATTTACTACTACTTTGCCAACTGGTGGAGGAGGGGGACAAAGAAAAGAAGAAGCCATACCTTGTACCACGTATATTTCAGTTTGGTGAAGTTTTGTGGGATGCTGTGGTCCGACATCCATGTATACGTTTCGCAGGACTCTCCCAGATAGCAAGTTGATCGATACACATCCATGTCTGTGTAGCACTGGCCAGAGAACACTGTGATGTTAAACCACGCTGTCCTCAGGGGCTGGCCACTGGCATTGCTGCAACGGTCCAGAGAAAGATATGACAATCAATCAATCAATCAAGCAATTGATCATTCAATCAACCAATCAATCAAACCATCAACCATTAATTAAATCAATCAATCAATCAACAGAATAAAATAAAATAAAATACATCAGACGGAAGGAGAAGACAATTGAAGAACAAAAAGTATGATTGATAAAACGGACAATAAAAGGCCATCTAGATGTGTAAGTGACAGACACATACAGTAGTGAGCAGGAGTAGAAGACCCCCTGTTCGTTGGGGGAGACCCTCAAGATGACGGTGAGAGTGTCTTCAGACCTCCACACCACAGGCTCCTGCAGCTCCCCAGGCCCAGAGTGGTTGCGCCATGCCAGGGTCAGGTTCCCCTCCCTGTGCCCTGCACTGGTGGTCCGCAGCGGGCACTGCAGCACTGCCATTTCTCCCTCCCGGACATAAACAGGACGTTGGACACACGACTTACATGGAGATGGAGGAGCGTCACATGACGAACAGCCTCCTCTGACCAACTCTGTGGAAGAACATCCAAGATAGACCATCTCAGTGGAGGACGGAGGGCACCCTATTCCCTATATAGGGCACTACTTTTGACCAGGGTCCATGACACCCTATTCCCTATAGGCACTACTTTTGACCAGGGTCCATGGCAGCCTCATTCCTACATAGTGCACTACTTTTGACCAGGGTCCATGGCACCCTGTTCCCTTCATAGTGCACTACTTTTGACCAGGGTCCATGGCAGCCTATTCCCTACATAGTGCACTACTTTTGACCAGGGTCCATGACACCCTATTCCCTATATAGGGCACTACTTTTGACCAGGGTCCATGGCAGCCTATTCCCTATATAGTGCACTACTGTTGACCAGGGCTCCCTATTGGGCACTATGTAGGGAACAGGGTGCCATGGTCCCTGGTCAAAAGTAGTGCACTATATAGGGTAGCCTAAATGTACTGTACAAATATTTTATGCGGTACAAATAAACATTTCACAACAACCTTCAAATTGTTAGAGGGTGCTCAATAGTACAACAATTAATGGTGAAAGGTTTGTTGTAAAAATTGTCCCTTTGGTTGGCTATCACCCGTTTCTAGGGCAGGATTCTCATCAAATGTTACTTATAAAACATGTGTAACCTGCTCATTCTAACATACCTAAGGATGTGGAGAGGAGGAGGATCATAAACAGTGGGTTCATCTTCACCATCTTCTTAATTCACACACAGACAAACACACAAACACACACAGTGAGAGAAAGTCAGTGGGGAAAAAGCCCCCTGAATGGCAGGTAATATATATATATATATATATATATATATATATATATTAAGAATGTATATTGCGGAGAAACTTAAGAGAACTTTTCATAAAAGTATTTACAAAAATATAAACAGGTACTACCAGATCAGCATAACAGTATTATGTTATAGAAGGTCTTATGACTATATATAGAATAAGACTAGCCTACAATACAACAATTAATAACTTACTCAGCTGTGAGTGTGGAGGTAAATTCAAGATTCCGAGAGTACTGTGTATTTTCGCAGATCATTAACAGAAACTCAAGTCACGCTTTCTGTTCTAGGCTACTTCCCTTTTCACTTTAGAATATCAATTTCGTTCTCGGTATGAATTGGAATATCTATATTAATGTTATATTATATTTCACATTGCTCCTCCTATAATCTACAGTCAAATAGACCGAGTGAATAAAGCTATTGACTCAATTTAGTGGTCTATTTGCATGCTACACGCATACTAACTGTAAGATATCAAAGTGAAACTTTCTGATTCTAGTGAAATTGCAGGTGCTTTATGCAGACTTGCCCAGGCTTGACGTAATACTTTCGTGATTTCCCAGAAATCCTGGTGTGTCTAGGCTGTTGGCGCCACCTTCTTTCTGTGTTTGAGCAGAGCAGAGCAGACCCAGACACTTGCTAGGTTAACATCGAATTGGCGACAGATTGTCATGAAGATTTGATAAAATCTACATAAACAAAACATGCGCCTTTCCCCACCAGTGGTGTGTTTCCACCAAACTGTCTTGTTTAGGATAAAAAATCAGTATGTGATGACGTAGTGCACCTAAAATGTGGTTTTTCCCTCAGAAGTTTGAAGGTAGGGAATAAAATCTAGAGTTCAATGTGTTTGCATCGCATTTTCAACTCTACCAATAGTTTTGCCAAAAACTGTTGCATAAAATAGCAAATGTGCCTACTCGGTGTTTGGCACATGCGCTCTAGCCAACAGTTCGCAGATAAAGTGTTATTTGTCAAACACCAGTCAAGCATCGATCATCATGTTTGGTTAGACTTCGGTGCAGTTTTGGACATTATCGACCAAAATGTATGTGTTATGGCTTTTCATCCCCTGCTATATCGTGGATCGAGAGTTACCTTTAATTAGCATAATAAAAAAATCCCCCATAAAAATCACGTACTGTATACACATTACCCCACCAGTGGTGTTTCCACCAAACAGACTTCTGGATGAAAAGCAGTGCGTTTTCATGTATCTAATTAAAATCTAAAGTTCAATGTGTTTCCATCACATTTTCAACTCTACAGATAGTTTTGTCACAAAAACTGTTGAGTTAAATAGCAAATGTACCTACTCTGGTCTTGGCACGTGCGCTCTAGCCAACAGATGGGGTAGGCTGGGCAGGTAGGCTAAATGATGAGATCATTATGGATAAACGCAAGAAATTAATCATAACTTATTTCTTCTGTAGCCTAATAAATTGCAACTAGTCATAATGGGAGGACCACACAACATGTCATAGCTGACTCCATTTACTTTGATATGATGGTTATTATTTCAATATTTGCTCATAAAAGCGTCCCCATGACATTTCTCGCATAATTCATTTTACTGACACAAAAAGATCCCACCTTGTCTAGCATATTTTGTTTTGTGGACATTTGGAAAGTTTACCAAAAAAAATCTGTTTCCATCAGGCCTGTCCTTTTTTTTTTGCCTACTTTACTGGCATAAAATGTTTGGATGGTGTCGTATCGGGTGAATACTGGCAATTATTGCTGTCAATCAAGGAGTCCGCTTAGGCTGCACCGTGTTAGAGGCTTTTATTAAAATCACGAGGTTACAGCATAAGTTACAGACCCGCGGTGTCTGGAGAACGGCGTCCCAGATTGCAATGGCCGTTCTGCCCTTTCTTTGTCTAGCCCCTATTTATAAACAATGCAAAAAGATGGGTGGCTCCTCTTCTGGCCAATCACCAGTCTCCCCTGTCTACAACACACTTCCTGTCTGTTGTATGTGGCGTTACACTAAAACATTCCCTCTTGATACTAAAATCAACATTCTTTCAGTTCCACTTAAAAACATTTAACAAAGGCATAATCCTAATACACGACATATCCCCCCTTCGAGACCGAACTAAAAGTCTCGAAAAACAAACAGAATAGGATTATGACAAGTAACAATTATCTTATTGAGTATCTTTAACATTAAACCAAAACCTTCTTCTCTAGAGTGTAAATACCTTTCTATGAAATATGAATAACTGTTTATGAAGTGTGTATACATTACTATGAAATATGAACAAATCTTTATGGAGTGTAAGAGCGAAAAACTGTCCGGCAACCTTCGTTCCAAATCCATCCATCAATCAAGACAGTAAATTCTCTCACGGTCCCTCTGCCCCAGGCAACCACCTCGGTGCTCCCGATAAACTCATAAACAATGTAAATGCATTTGAAACTATGATGCAATTAAATACACATGTAAGCCCCTGCAAACAAAATCCTATCCAAAAAATATCCACTCTAAGGCTGGTCAACCCATTGGACCCTACAGTGGACCTCTCCCTGCCTAGACTCCTGTCCCTAAGCATCACCGAAATAAACAAAAACATCTAAGATCCTCACATGTATTCAATAACATCAAATATCCTTCTACAAAAATTTATCCCTAAGGCTATGACACAAATTATGTATTACACATGTCTATATTTCATTGCAGACACTGGAATGTAGTCCACTACACTTCATCTCCCCGTAGTCTCCTCTTCCAATGGACTGTTGATGATGGAATCGGAATCTTTCCACCCCTCCTTGTTTTATCTCCTCCAGTCATTGTCCTTTCATATTGTCCTTGTTTGAGTATTTCAATCTCCACATGTCCCCCAAATGCTTCTGGAAGAAAAGAAAAAACCAAACAGTATCTTTTGCAAAACAACACTTTCAAATTGAACATCAATATCAACTAAGAATATAGAAATGATATATAAATGATGTATGAATCACATTAACCCATTTCCCCCTTTGATTCATAAAATCATAACAAAATCACCCTAATATTGAAAAAAAAAAAAAAAAATTTGAAAAATGATCAAATTATCAAAAAATGATATTTATCCATTCAGTTCCACTTGTCCATCTTCATCCAGATCAGGAACAGTCAACACCGGCATCTGAGTGTTGTCTCCAGGCATCACTCTCCAACCTATCTCAATATCATAGCTTTCTCAAAGGTCAGTAACAAATTACAAACATCACACACAGTGTTATCAAAGCTGCAACTAAAATCTGAACCATCACTGCCCCTACTGGCCCTACCTGATCTTGCAACCAAGACTTCGCTGACCATCCAGCTCCCTCAGATCTCCCAAATGCATCCCTTATATTCTTCAATGCATATATAACCCTAGTGATAATATCTGAACTATCTGGACTCAAAGTATACCTAATATTATCAATATGATCTTCCCAAATGTTACACCATACCATGGAAAAAGTCCCCCCTTCTCCTTAGATTTATCCTTCAATGATAGGCTTGAAGACTATAACATGTCTCCATGTCACCCTTTTAACCCTAGATTTAGCTGTGTCCGGTGCTACCCTCTTATAATGGTAGAAACCTCATATGGAAGCTTCAACGTTGACATGTAACAACATCCTGTCCATCCATAGGGTAAGAATATATACGCTTTATCACCACAAACCCTCCAAATATCTCTAAAATTCCCAATAGTCACATTGTCAGGCAAAAGCTAATCTTTTAACCATCAAAGTCCTGCTGTTCCTACTACCTGGTACATAAAAAGTTACATTATATTTGTCATTACTACCCTTAAGGTCATGCATACCCAAAGTTATCATCATAACATCACAATCTGATATTCCCACAAACATACCCCTTACCTCCTATGTTTTATTAGAACAAAACAACTTTTTAGCCCTCAATGGTTACACCTCAAATGCTTCAGGGTTTGCTGTTACCTGAGTTTCCTTCCCATCTAACAAATGCACACAAGTTAATTCACTTAACCCAATACCACCTAACCCTAGGCTTAAACAAATGTTTTGACAACGACATTATTTTATCTGATTACTGATTGTTGTTGCTGATACAACAGTCATGACAAAACATAAGATTGACACATACTTGATAGAGGTCGTCCCACGTGTCTGGTGCTGGAATTCTCAACAGACATGGACCCTCAAGATTCCTCACTGATCTTACAGAATGAGCTGCTGGAACCAAAGATTCCTACCTGCCATCTATCTCTAATTTTCTCACAACAGAAGAATCAAACCACTCCATTTAGTTTCTCTCTTCCCCTAACGAGCGGTACTGCAGATACCTCTCCTTGTCTGTCATTAAAATCAAAGACCTCATCCTGTACCTCCATGATAGTATCACTATTTCAGATGAATCTATATTGTTCTCTACTACTATCTGCTCTCCTATTTTAACCCTATTCAGTACTATCATTGACAGCACTCTCCATCCGTAACATAAACCCCTGAGTCCTTCTTGCTACCCCCTTTAATTTCAGAAAAGTTGTTGTCAGTGTCATACTTCCTACATTTGCTATTGCCATCGTATCATTAATCCCTTCCAAAGTTACTATTAAAGCAGTTGATCTAGTTGATGTATTAACACTCTTAACTACTTCTAGTGCGAAAGTTCCCGATATCCTCTGTGTATTATCTACTGTTGGAGTGACTACTGTAATCTACTCCTCCTTTGGTGACGCGGAAGCTTCGACAGACTTAAAATCTTCCATTATAAGCGTCACTTTACGAATTACAAAGCCCTTTAACCAATAATTCTTAACCGGAACAAATTTTAATGCTTGCACTAGATAAGTACACATATATTCTCCTGATCTTTCTCTGTAACATTACGCCAAATAAGTGAACAGTCACTCATAACCCTTTTCCACTTCATATCGTTGTACAAACTATATCTCCTTTGATTAGGTGCAACAGCTTGCTTCTACTTCTGGTCCTGATAACAATACTTCTTCTCCATAATTATCTCTCCATGTGGGAGGAACGTCCCCATCCTAACCCTAATAAGTATTTTTCCTCTAAAATTGGTGCTGGAGCCATTGGCTCCCTTATAATCAAATGCGATATATTTATGGCTTTAATAACTATCAATGTTGAAAGAGTTAAATTGCTTCTCACTGTTGTTATAATAGACTGATGTGTTAATGTCCTTATTGTTACTTCATCCATTTTCCCCAAAGCTTTGAAGTCTTTGCTTGTACTTCCATCTATCACCACTAGTGTCACTTTTTCCCAACTCTCAGTCCTATCTCTAATCCCTGACTTTCAAACTTTTTTGATTATAAAAATACACCAACAATTACCTTGATCTTCCTGCTGGGGATTGTAAATATAGATACTCAATCATCCTCAATCTTCTCTTATTATTCAGCAACACATACTTTCTCAATGCATCTGCTCCTAACAGATCTAAACTCCTACCATATCTTCCCACTAAACTCTAAAATGTCCTTCACCACTGTTCTCTCTCTCTTACTACTAACTTTGAAACTTAGCTTACTGTCTTAGAGTCCCTTCAATCTAGTTCTCCTAACTTATTTTAATCTAATCTTTTCCTCATAACCTTTAAAAACCTTTTCCACTGATTTATTCACAAAATCCCTTTACCACCAATTTTTAGAATATGTGATTGGGAAAGTCCCCACCTGCTTCTGACTTCTTTACACACAGACTTGGCAAACGACTAAACACCTTTTAGCCTAGCCTGAAATCTCTTGGTGTAAGAATGTAACCCAGAATAACAGTCACCCCTTTTAACTTTATTTTTCAGACAGATTGTCTAATAGGCAGTCTAATAGATTATCATCCTTCCTATGATATTATCTTTTAAGCAAATATGATTCCCAAAAACCCTACTTTTTAAAATCTTCTACCAGACAGCCATTTAGTGTACATCTTATTGTACAATTCAATTCAAACAATGCATCTCTTCCCACCACTGCAATAGGTATATGTTATAATATTAGTATGTCTATTTTAATTTCTCCTGATTTTTTATAGCATAGCTCAATTGGTTCCCTAAGAGTAATTAACTGTTTTACTACCTCAAATCCCTATCCTAATTAGTTAATTTTTACATAGTGAGATGTTTAACCTTTTTTAGGCTCAACACAGATAAAAGCTTTTACACTATTCACTATCACTTCTCATAGTCCTCTGGTTTTACTTCAATTGTTAGATATTTTCTCTTCTTCTCTAATCGGTGCTACCAGCTGACACCCCCCTTCGTATCTTCTAGGCACTCTAGAATCCTTAGGGTTCACCTGGAGAACAGGTGATCTTGACTTGCTCCTGTATCTTCCTTAAAAATGTTCTCTGTTGTTTCCTCCTGGCCCATTGCACTCACAGGTAAAGTAACCCACCTGTCCATAATTATAACAGTCTTCTGAAAGTTGCTGGAAGTGTAGCTGAAATCTTCCTCCTCCTTCTAAGCCTTCTCGTCCTCTTCCTCTCCAATTCTGTGTCTGTCCAGAAACTGGCTGTGGATATGAAACACCTGGTACCCCCCTTGGTGGCTGGTACAATTGCATTTGATATTGTTCAGTTGAAGCTGTAACAGTGATTGTTGATTTGGTTCACTTTGATTCTTCATAACCAAAGCTTCTCTTCTCCACCAGTTGTATGATTGAGTTTTCTGAGAGTTTCTTGATCCTGTTCTTTCTTGCTGTTGACATATCAGGATTCTTCAAAAGCTTATATTCTAAGTTCTGTCCTCGAAATATCATCTTCCATCATCTTCTTACTTTTCTTCTGTGCCAGTCCTTGTAGGATAAACTCCTTTTGAATACACAGCACCTTTAGTCTCCTCTTTATCGCTGTCTTCATCTGAACTCGAATCTCTTGTATCCTTCTTCCTTCAACTTCCATCAGAGATCAAATCTCTAGTATCCTTCTTTCCTCTCTTGCCAACTTCCTTCTGATCACAGAGTCATATCCACCCATGATCTCTCTCTCAATCACTCTGATCTTCATCTTCATCATCTTCTTCAAGTTCCATCTTCCTTAACCTCACTCTTCTCTTTCAGACATCTCATTTTCTTCCTTCTGGAGTTTTGGATTCATCTTTCTGGTCGTTTCTGCTTGTCCTCTATCTATTATTCGTTCATCTTCCTCTCTGATGCAACAATCACCCTGCTGGATGATCACTGGAAGCTGAGGATAAACATCCCTAAGCTCTACTTCCTTCTCGTAAGGTGGGTGTCTTTTTGCTGAATCCGTATGTGAGACAGGTGTACTAACTTCTGCCATTAGTTTTCCTGTCGCCTTTTCTTCCTTTAGCATTTTCTCCATACCTTTATCTTATCGCTGGAATCTTTTTATCAGTTTTTGTTTGAGAATGAAGAGCAACTTTTTGTTTCATTTGCCGGATAACCTAGCAATACTCTTAACTAAAGGATTACCATTTTGTACTATATCAACCGATGTAATGACTTTCATAGCCTTGATTTCGTTTTTCTCCCCATTATAACAACCCTTTTATATTCCTTTATCGTGAATTATTTTATTTTAGACTATATAGCCTATGGCTCCCCTTTAATTATTAATATAAACCTAACAACCCAATTTGGTTGATTGATTTTTTTATAAAATCAATCAACCAAAATATGAATATGAAAAATTCAATTAATTTTTTTATCAAAAACCATTTCTAATTAAAATAGAAAATCAATTAAAAAATCAATTAAAAATTATGAATAATTAAAACCAATTTTTTATTTCTACATCCTATGTCACCAATTTATCAATTAGTGGTGGCTATCTTACCACAACCCATCAAATGCAAGTAGTCAACTTCAGACTACAATACCCATAAACAAAGCCTGTAACCCTACCATTACTACAATTCCCATAAACCCCCTTGCTCTATAGGCACCTAATTATCTTTATTTTACAGAATAATGTCAGTACTTGATTCCCAACACAACTCCAATCAACCCCAGTGATGCACATAGCCTCCAAAATGCAATTTTTTATTTGCCAAGCCTATGTGAAATTGTCATAACATCAAATATCCTGTAGGGAAGATTTTGTAACCAGACCAGTCTCAAACCCTTGACTCGATCCTCTGTCGCGCCACGTGACGTGTACGTCAGCACCCCTTCTCTTTCTCTCCCTCTCTCCTGTCGTATCGTCCCTATTGCTCCTCTCATTTGACAAAAGAACAGAGACACAGGAAAATATTTTAGTAAGTTAATGCAATACTGAGTTACTTCAACCATATTCAATATTCCCCACTCACATTCGCTTTAAGACTTAATTCAGGACTAAATAGATCGCTCAAAAACATTTTTATTTTATTTTAATCCGTCATTTAATTTAATTCATTATACTCCGTCAACATATATTTAATTTATAAATTCACTACATCTCAACAAATAGTTTCATGTTCGAACAACCGTCACTTTAACGATTTAGAAGATTCGTGTCCAAATACCTCTTGTCTGTGGCTATTTCTCCCCCTGCAGTGTAACCCCACAGAAATATGACCCTTTACCCACAACCCCGTGTTGTAGTTTAACCAATCTCCTCATGTTGTAGTTTTAGCGCCGTAAAATCAAGCGCATGCGCAAATCCATTTAACCATACGATTGCCACACAATAGAACGATAGCATTACGCTACAGCTTCACTATTTTATACCTTATAATCGAACAATTACACATAACAGAGCTCACATTTGCGTAGAACTCTGAATTCCACACACACAAACAAGTTTAAGAGGCTTTAATCCATCGCAATGGCCCTCTAAGGATACGTTAGCATGTAGCACGCAACACAATTAGCATTTAGCATTAGCCTTTAGCATTAGCCGCTATGTACAATGTGGCATGAACCACACTCCAGCATTTAGCATTAACATTAGCCTTAGCCTTTAGCTAACTGCGGCCTACCACACACAAATAAGCATCCTGCACTGCCCTTTTTCTTTGACATATTTTCCTACCGTTTTGTGCTACCGTGGACTTAATGACAATTCACCGAGAAATCAGACCCAACAGACCCCCCGTCGGACGAAAGTCGAGCAATAATCACAAATCAGATAAATTCCATCAACCCGAAGTTTTTTCTTTAAAAAACACACCGACTTGCACATTCTATCGTTGCCAGTGGATTTGTCGGCCCATTTCTAAAATGGCCCCCCTGGGGTCTTAAGCGGTACAGTGCTCTAATGTATGCGCATATCTGCCTTAATTGTACACCTTCAATACTTAATTCCTACCGCTTTATGCTCTAAAATTCCAATTATCTGCCGTTTACCAATGGAATAACATTTTAGAATATTATTACAGACTCCTAGTCGACCGCAATAACGCCACATGAGGCACATTTCGGTCGTAATGGTACACCCCTCCAGTGTAACAAGCAGTATCCAACCTAAGCTGTGAGGAACACTCACCCTTGTCTGGTCATGACTTCAGACCGAAGTTAGCTTGGCGGCTACGAATGAGCAAAAGAGAGATGCAGACCAGCCCACGTTGGGCGCCATTTGTCAGATCGGGTGAATGCTGGCAATTATTGCTGTCAACAAAGAGTCCGCTTAGGCTGCACCATGATTAGAGGCTTTTATTAATATCACAAGGTTACAGCATAAGTTACAGACCCCGGTGTCTGGAGAAGCCCCGTCCCAAATTAATCTGAATGCTTCTGCCCGCTCTTCGTCTAGGTCCTACTTATAAACAATGCAAACAGATGGGTTGCTCCCTTTTCTGGCCAATCACCAGTCTCCCTGAGCGTCACCCTCCAAACGGCTACATTTGAACTAAGATAAACAACATTCCATTTCTTCATAAAAACATTTAACAAAGGCATAATCCTAATACACGACAAAGCCAATAACAGGACATGTATTTTAGGGAAATGCTCTAAATAACAAGTTGTTCAGTTGTGTTTATTTTCATAGCAATACATGAAACCAAAATTGCACTAGCCTACAGGGCAAATGAATACAAATATCAATTAGGCCCACAACTATCACAGCCTATATTTTAATAGCAATAAAATAGCTTTGATTTCGAATGGTCACCAAAAAAACGGCTCCCTCACCTTCCAATTCCCAATTCAATTAACCCCTGGCTATCAGATTACAACAAGGCTTACAAGGCCGAGTTCAAATGCCGACATCAATCTCAAAGCAATCGGCGCACTGCCTAAACGGCTGACTGGCAAAGAAAACTGGCACTGTCTCTGCTTTCTGAAAGTAGAGAGGGAAAAGGGCACAGGGTGCCAGCTGCTCTCTGGCGATGCCAGTCAGCCAGTAAAGCCAGCCAGTCAGCCATACGGTAAACAGCTGTTGCATTTAATTGGGATTGGAATGATTTCAGTCAACTCTTTTTGTTGTTGCTTACTTTACATTTTTGGTCTTGTATTGTGTGTGTGTGTATTGTGTGAGTGTGTATTGTGTGAGTGTGTATTGTGTGTGTGTGTGTATTATGTGTGTGTATGTGTGTGTGTTGTGTGAGTGTGTATTGTGTGAGTGTGTATTGTGTGTGTGTGTAATATGTGTGTGTGTATTGTGTGTGTGTGTGTATTGTGTGTGTGTATTGTGTGTGTGTATTATGTGTGTGTGTATGTGTATTATGTGTGTGTGTGTGTGTGTGTGTATTGATGTGTGTGTATTATGTGTGAGTGTGTATTGTGTGTGTGTATTATGTGTGTATTGTGTGTGTGTATTGTGTGTGTGTTGTGTGTGTGTGTGTGTGTTGTGTGTGTGTGTGTTGTGTGTGTGTGTGTGTTTGTGTGTGTGTGTATTGTGTGTGTGTGTATTGTGTGTGTGTGTGTATTATGTGTGTGTGTGTGATTGTGTGTGTGTATTGTGTGTGTGTGTATTATGTGTGTGTGTGTATTGTGTGAGTGTGTATTGTGTGTGTGTATTATGTGTGTGTGTGTATTATGTGTGTATTGTGTGTGTGTGTGTGTATTGTGTGTGTGTGTATTGTGTGTGTGTGTGTGTGTGTGTGTGTATTGTGTGTGTGTATTGTGTGTGTGTGTATTATGTGTGTGTGTATTGTGTGTGAGTGTGTATTGTTGTGTGTGTGTGTGTGTGTATTGTGTGTGGCGACTCCCTGGTCATAGAGGATGACTATAAACTCTGAAATTGGACTATTTTACATGCAACATAGATTTGAAGCTTGCAACTATTCTATGGCCTGATTTTCAGTGAGATTAAGAAATCTTTCAGCTCTGAGGAAAGTTAGGCTAGGCATTAGGAAAGTGAACATGACATATCATAAATAGTAGAGGCGTTACCATGACGTCACACACACACACACACACACACACACGAGTACACACACAGACACACACACACATACACAATACACCTCATACAATACACACACACATACTACACACACACACATGACACATAGACACACAGACACACAGACACACACACACACACTGGGCACACAGACACACAGACATACAACACACACAGACACACACACAAGACATCTTCTGTCAATGCTGGCGTGCCTATGTGAGCGACCGTAGATATCAAGCCTGAGTTGTGTGTCTGTGTGCTATACAATATTGTTCTGATAGCCCGCTGAGCTAAAGCCAGGCATTAACTTGAGGGAACGAATGCAATTCTTCAGGTCCCAGGAAAGCGGTTTAAATGTTAATCATCCCACAAATGTGGTTTGTTTAATGAACCACTTCCAGTATGTTACACTGAGACCAGCAATGTGTCCCATAGAAACAGTATGTTACACTGAGACCAGCAATGTGTCCCATAGAAACAGTATGATGAAAAGGGAATGAATGAGAAAACCCTGTGTGTCTAGATCCAGGTGTTGCTTTTAGCAGGAACAACACAATAACCGTCCGTCCGTTCTAGTCATTGCATTTCCTGTGTGTGCCTGTGCCATCCATCTGTCCGTCCGTCATCACTGCAGGGTCCAGCTCAACTATACAGCCCTGTCTTTGGAGAGCCTGTTGGGAATGGAATAGAGATAGATATCTTGGTGTTAATGTGTCTGTCTGTGGAGGCCTGTTGGGAATGGAATAGAGATAGATATCTTGGTGTTAATGTGTCTGTCTGTGGAGAGCCTGTTGGGAATGGAATAGAGATAGATATCTTGGTGTTATTGTGTCTGTCTGTGGAGAGCCTGTTGGGAATGGAATAGAGATAGATATCTTGGTGTGTTAATGTGTCTGTCTGTGGAGAGCCTGTTGGGAATGGAATAGAGATAGATGTCTTGGTGTGTTAATGTATCTGTCTGTGAGAGCTGTTGGGAATGGAATAGAGATAGAGCATCTTGGTGTGTTAATGTGTCTGTCTGTGGAGAGCCTGTTGGGAATGGAATAGAGATAGACATCTTGGTGTTAATGTGTCTGTCTGTGGAGAGCCTGTTGGGAATGGAATAGAGATAGACATCTTGGTGTGCCTGATCCATATCCAACCCAGGTTGTCTGTCTATGAACGACTGTGTTAGCCCGCTGAGCTAAAGCCTATAGCTTTAACCTGGATAACTAACACAACTCTTCAGGTCTCAGACAAACGGGTTAATCATCACAGGAATCCATTACACTAGCACTAGGAATGTGTGCCATCCATCTGTTCATCACAGCAGGGGGCGTGCCAGTGGTCAGCTCAACTTCACAGCCCTGTCTGTGGAGAGCCCGTTTGAGCGTCACGTGGTGGAGGGCTGTGTGAGAGAGACTCTGCTGGTGTTGCTGAGAGCGTTGCCGCCGGACGCTCAGTCTCTTCACCGTCCACGCCATCGGAGAGCTGTCGTTCTGCCAGAGCAAAGTCAAGATGAAGTTCTACCACGACTTTGTCACCGCCATGGACGGCAGCGGGAAGCTGCTCGGGCTCTCTCCAATGTCAGTAGGGTGGATTAGATATGTAATGTAGATAGTGTGTGTGGGGGGATGGGGATTGGGTGGCGGTAGGGTGTGTGTGTGTGTGTACAGTATGTGTGTGTTTGTGTGTGTTTGTCTGTGTGTGTGTGCGTGCATGCGAGAGACAGAGAGAGAGCAGGTGTGTATGATTGTACAAGTGCATCTGCGTTTGTATTTGTGTTGATGTCAATCCCTCCTACTCCACTCTCTATCCCAGAGACCTGCACCAGCAACTCTCTCCTGTTTCGGGAGAGGATCCAGTATACAGGGACCAGGACCAGCAACACCATCATCCTCCCTAAGATCTCCTCCGAACAGCGGGGAAGGACTGGGGAGAGGAGGCCCTAGCCCAGGTCCAGACAAACTCAGACAGGAAGGAGGAGAATGGTGGTGAGGGAGAGACAGTGGTGTAATCTGGTCCTCTTAAAACCTTAAGGGTTTTTATGGCCAAATTCAACTGATGGCCTTATTCAATTGCTTTGGATGAATTCAGTGTATATCTTGATCAGATTGAGGGGTTTTAATGGGCATAACGTCTCTGGTGAGAGATATGTGTTGGGCTCACTTGACCTTGATAACCCCTGTGTTGGAGACAAAGATAAACTAATATAACATTATCTAGATTTAGGGGCGTATCCCAGAACATCTATTTCTCTCCCCTATTGTTAAGTTACCATGTGTACCCAGAATCCCCGGTGACTCCGCGGTCCAGATCCAGACACACCCTGGGCCCAGCCAGTTGGGATCATTCTCACTGATGACCTTGAGCCCAGACCTCCAGCAGAGACTAACACTGACAGGTACTGTTACTGTCGGCCTCACTGCTAACCGCAGCTATTGTCGGCCTCCTGCTAACCCCAGCTATTGTCAGCTTCAATGCTAACCCCAGCTATTGTCGGACTCACTGCTAACCCCAGCTATTGTCGCCTCCCTGCTAACCCCAGCTATTGTTGGTCTCAATGCTAACCCCAGCTATTGTCGCCTCCCTGCAACTCCAGCCATTGTTGGTCTCAATGCTAACCCCAGCTATTGTCGCCTCACTGCTAACCTCATCTCCTACTGACCATGGTGAATGAACGAGATCACCACACATAAATAGGCTGCATCCCAAATGGCACCCTATTCCATATGTTATGTAGGGCCCTCGTCAAAAGTAGTGCACTACACAGGGTATAGCGTGCCATTTGGGACATGTCCCAGGACAGTGAGTGACACAAGACCCTGGTTGGTCTCTCCTCTAAACCTGTTAATCCAAGACAGTAACACAAAACCCTGGTTGGTCTCTCCTCTAAACCTGTTAATCCATGACAGTAACACAAACCCTGGTTGGTCTCTCCTCTAAAGCTGTTAATCCAGGACAGTAACACAAAACCCTGGTTGCTCTCTCCACTAAACCTGTTAATCCAAGACAGTAACACAAAACCCTGGTTGGTCTCTCCTCTAAACCTGTTAATCCAAGACAGTAACACAAAACCCTGGTTGGTCTCTCCTCTTAACCTGTTAATCCAGGACAGTAACACAAAACCCTGGTTGCTCTCATCTAAACCTGTTAATCCAAGACAGTAACACAAAACCCTGGTTGGTCTCTCCTCTAAATTTGTTAATCCAAGACAGTAACACAAAACCCTGGTTGGTCTCTCCTCCAAACCTGTTAATCCAAGACAGTAACACAAAACCCTGCTTGGTCTCTCCTCTAAACCTGTTAATCCAAGACAGTAACACAAAACCCTGGTTGGTCTCTCCTCTAAACCTGTTAATCCAGGACAGTAACACAAAACCCTGGTTGTTCTCTCCACTAAACCTGTTAATCCAGGACAGTAACACAAAACCCTGGTTGGTCTCTCCTCTAAACCTGTTAATCCAAGACAGTAACATAACACCCTGGTTAGTCTCTCCTCTAAACCTGTTAATCCAAGACAGTAGCACAAAACCCTGGTTGGTCTCTCCTCTAAACCTGCTAATCCAGGACAGTAACACAAAACCCTGGTTGGTCTCTCCTCTAAACCTGTTAATCCAGGACAGTATCACAACACCCTGGTTGGTCTCTCCTCCCTAAACCTGTTAATCCAGGACAGTATCACATCACCCTGGTTGGTCTCTCCTCTAAACCTATTAATCCAAGACAGTAACACAAAACCCTGGTTGGTCTCTCCTCTAAACCTGTTAATCCAGGACAGTATCACAACACCCTGGTTGGTCTCTCCTTTAAACCTGTTAATCCAGGACAGTAACACAAAACCCTGGTTGGTCTCTCCTCTAAACTTGTTAATCCAGGACAGTATCACAAGGACCCTGGTTGGTCTCTCCTCTAAACCTGTTAATCCAGGACAGTAACACAAAACCCTGGTTGGTCTCTCCTCTAAACCTGTTAATCCAGGACAGTATCACAACACCTAGTTGGTTTCTCCTCTAAACCTGTTAATCCAGGACAGTATCACAACACCCTGGTTGGTCTCTCCTCTAAACCTGTTAATCCAGGACAGTATCACAACACCTGTGAAACAGAGAGAGGGCCTACCCAAACAGAGTCAATACAGGCTACCTACCTGTGAAACAGAAAGAGGGGCCTACCCAAACAATACATACTACCTACCCAAACAGAGTCAATACAGACTACCTACCCTGTGAAACAGAGAGGGGCCTACCCAAACAGTCAATACAGGCTACCTACCCTGTGAAACAGACAGAGGGGACTCCTCAAACAGAGTCAATAAAGACTACCTACCCTGTGAAACAGAGAGAGGGGCCTACCCAAACAATACAGACTACCTACCCAAACAGTCAATACAGACTACCTACCTAAACAATACAGGCTATCTACCCTGTGAAACAGAGAGAGGGGCCTACCCAAACAGAGTCAATACAGGTACCTACCCTGTGAAACAGAGAGAGGGGGCCTACCCAAACAGAGAGTCAATACAGGCTACCTACCCTGTGAAATAGAAGGAGGGGCCTACTCAAACAGAGTCAATACAGGCTACCTAACCTGTAAAATAGAGGGGGCCTACCCAACGACAGTCAATAACCTACCTACCCTGTGAAACAGAGAGAGGGGGCCTACCCAAAAGAGAGTCAATACAGGCTACCTACCCTGTGTGGCATGCATACTTCCCAGAGTCATTTGCAGTAACGGTAGAGAACCAGAGCGCGTTCCCCGTCCTGTCACAGCCCCGTCGTCTCTGAGGAAATCTCTGTCTCTATTGGTTTCCCCCTCGGCCCTCGACCAATCAGCTTCCTCAAAGCTGGCTGTGATGTTGTAGAGGCGCTCACAGAGACCGGCGGACTGTGGCTTAGTACATTGCATGACAAACCCCTCCCCAGAGAAAGCCTTGTAGCCGTACGTCTCTGTCTCTGAGCCTGGCTTCAAACCTACACGTGTCACACAAGACAGACATCTCTCATTCCACACAGATGTATGTATAATGTAATTAATACTGAAGGCATATGATAGGTCTGTATGCACATGGAATACCTACCTGGTCAAATCTATTAATGTTGTTTTGATAATAAAGATAAGTACCTTCTTCCTTGACCCAGCCACTTTCACAGAAGTATCTCTGCAGAAAACATGTGATGATTGCTAAAGCAATATTTCCATATATGGCAACATCCATTTCCTGGTTAGATTAAGAGATCTACTTTGCTAGAGTTCACACCATCTGTGGGTTTCTGTGCATCTGTGGGTGTAGGTAGCCGGAGTGTGAAGTGTCTGTGTAAGTATGCAAGGCTGATCTGTGATGTAAGAGAAGACAGCGTTTCACTTGAATTTATAAATTGTAGTATTTTCCTCCCCGAAGAACTCACCAATTAGTCGTCTTTGTTGCAAGTGTAAAACATTTATTGAAGCCCAGTGTCAATACATTAGTAATACGGAACAGTAGTGAGTATACAGACCATTACATGGCAAACAGAGTAGGGTGGACAGATATGTTCTGTAATGAATGATACAGGCTTTGGCACAGCCTCTCAAGACTTGGTTTGACATCTGTTGACAGAATCAGAGAGGCTGTGTCCCATATAGTACACTACTTTGGACCAGGTCCCATAGTCCCTATGCACATTTGAGGACTACTACTGTCTAGATAAAACAGAACTAAAACACAAAATAAGTAAACACAAAACAAGACACATTTAATCAGTCATAAATGACTTCATCAATACCTGTTATAACCCCATCTACCGTACTCATATCATGTGGATTATGTGTAAATTCTTCATCTATATATCCTGTCTGGACATTCTGTTTATAGTTGTCAGCATCTTTCACCAGGTCAAATTCATGGTTCATGTAAATGTACTTGGTGATTCGATTGTGATTCTTATCATAGCAGACTCCTACATACAGCCCTATGAAATATCAGGGCCAAGGAATTAATGCATTTCTTCTCTATGTCACTTCTGTTTCATGTTTCTGGGGAGTGTACGTACATTCAGGTGTGACTTGCTGCTGTGCGTGTGGTCTTTCCTTTAATCAATGAAAGTTTTTTGGGGGAGTCTGGCCCCCGACTGGGAACAGAGAGAAACAGGTAGAGCGAGAAAGACAATTCTTCGTCCACTGGACAAGCAGAGCATGCCGTGGTAGTTTTGAATGGAAGTCAATGGGTCTTAAGTAACTGTCCAGTGAAAATCTCACTTTTTAAAGTTCATATTCCATTAACTCATAACCAAATAATGTCCTATACTCATATTTGTGGCCAAAGCATACATTTGAGAAACCCCCCACAAAACCCCCACCTCAAACCTATATCTCAAATACACCACTTGCTATTGCCTCATAGAACATGATGTCATGTTGGCTCATTGGCTGAGCTCATTGCCAATCAGCGGTCTATTCGCATGAATATTTTTAATGACCAGTATACGCCACACCATTCTGTTGCTGGGTAAGGCAGCACTCCATTCAAACAGAAAAGCTGCTTTTAAAAAATAAAAATAAACGATTTCACTCATGTAGGTAATAATTGCACATTAATCACGTTAGATGCATTTATTTCACTCATCTTTCAGGGTAACAGGTCTATAGGCTGTCTGGAGGATTCTGTTGTAACACTGTCTACATAATAATGTTATGGTATAACATTCCCCATCTTGTCCTAATATACAGTATACTCGGAGTAGGGTGAAGTTGGCCTTAGATGCTGACCTTGGGTCAGTTTAGCATTGTCCCCACTAATGGTTGAGGATTGGGGGAGGGGAAGCTGATCCTAGCTCTGTACCTTGAGGAAACTTGACCCCGGAGCAGGGTTGGAGTCAATTTGAAGTCAAAAAATAAAAAAATAAAAAAATAAAAAATAAAGAGATTCAATTTCAATAGATGCTATTATTTCATTTTGAATGTCAGTTTACTTTGTGAATTGACTGAACCCAAACCCCCTGCCCTGGAGCCTATATAATCACAGAATGGTCCTACCATCCTTTGGGGGGCGCCGTCCTGGTCCTGGCAGGCATACGGTGGCGCAGCTCCTTCCAGAAGGGTGAGGAGAGGGGGTTTGGAGTGGGGAGCCCCTCCAGGTGACGGTGTGTCTGACTGGGCCAGCAGCCGCAGGGGGCCTCAGGAGGGAGTCCAGCTCCAGATCCACCTAAAAATAATACAGAATAATGTAGCGGATTTTGGGGGTAGCCCGACCGGGACTTGAACGGAGGAACACCGACTGCCAACCCAACAGCTTAGTTGTTACACCAAGAGATCTGAACCCCCTTGACGAGATCACTAGGTGTTGTGTTAAGGTCACTACAATCACTCATTTAGCTTATAGTGCTTTTCATTACAAAATAGATTCTCGAAAAAACACTAAAAACGAACAAGACAACCAATTGCAAAAGTGGAAAAATACTAAGTGTTTCTAGTCTGCTTTGGAAAGAAATGGAGTTGAAGCAGTTTGAAAGGAAATGGAGTTCTTCATGGTGCCGCTTGCTTGGTGGTGCCCCTGCTTAGTGGTGTTGCAGACTCTGGGGCCTTTCCAGAACAGGTATTATACTGAGATCATGTGACAGATCATGTGACACTTAGATTGCACACAGGTGACTTTATTGAACTAATTATGTGACTTCTGAAGGTAATTAGTTGCAACAGATCTTATTTAGGCGTCTTCATAGCAAAGGGGGTGAATACATATGCACGCTCCACTTTTACGGTATTTATTTTTTAGAATTTTTGAAACAAGTTTTTATTTTATTTTTCACTTCACCAATTTGGACTATTTTGTGTATGTCCATTACATGGAAATCCAAATAAAAATCCATTTAAATTACAGGTTGTAATGCAACAAAATAGGAAGAATACCAAGGGGGATGAATCCTTTTGCAAGCACTGAGGCATAACTACCTGGCTGTCTGGGTCTGACTCTGTTTGGAGGAGGACTAGCAGCCAGGTCTGCCGTTGCACCAGCAAAGAGCAGACCATATGCTGACTCCTGCCCTGGGTTCAGCCCCCAGGCTGCTGGGCACTAGGATCCAGTCTCCGGCTCTGCTTCTGCATACCCCCCAGCACCGCCTCAGCCACATACGAAACATAAGCACATACTGTACTGATACAGGAACAGGAACAGGAATAGGAACAGGAATCAGGAATGGGAACAGGAGACGTGGAACTGGCAACAGAACGGGTACAGGAACAGGTACAGAAATGAAAGTCAGGAACGAATAGGAACAGGAATGGGAACGGGAACGGTAACAGAACGGTATAGGAACCAGGAATAGGAACAGGTACAGGAACAGGTACAGGAACAGGTACAGGTGGGGAACGGATAATACGGGAGTACAGGAACAGGAAACAGGTAAAAGGTACAGGAACAGGAACAGGAACAGGTAACGGATATGGGTACAGGAACATGAACAGGAAATACCAGGAAATGGTACAGGAACAGAAACAGGAACAGGAACAGGTACAGGAACAGGAATGGGTACAGGGAACAGATCACAGGAACAGGAACGGGTAATGAAATGGGATATGGGAACGGGTACCAGGAACAGGAAGATAGGATATGGGTAAGGAACAGGAATATAACAGGAAATGGGTAAGGAAACAGAAACAGAATAGGTACAGAAACAGGAATGGGTACAGGAACAGATACAGGAACAGGAACGGAAAATGGGGAATGGGAACAGGAACAGGAACAGGAACAGGGATACGGATATGGGCAGGAACAGGAACAGAAAAGGAAATGGTACAGGAACAGAAACAGGAACAGGGAACAGGTACAGGAAACAGGAATGGGTATAGGAATAGACAGGAACAGGAACGTAGGGGAACAAACGGGAATTACAGAAACAGGTACAGGTACAGAACAGAAAACATGAA
>NC_059221.1:48752583-48773549 GCF_020615455.1 Coregonus clupeaformis | reverse complement strand
TAGAGTATATTATCTATTATCTACCTGGTACAGCCAGGGCCACCCCTCAGAGTGGATATGAGTGGACATAGAGTATATTATCTATTATCTACCTGGTACAGCCAGGGCCACCCCTCAGAGTGGATATGAGTGGACATAGAGTATATTATCTATTATCTACCTGGTACAGCCAGGGCCACCCCTCAGAGTGGATATGAGTGGACATAGAGTATATTATCTATTATCTACCTGGTACAGCCAGGGCCACCCCTCAGAGTGGATATGAGTGGACATAGAGTATATTATCTATTATCTACCTGGTACAGCCAGGGCCACCCCTCAGAGTGGATATGAGTGGACATAGAGTATATTATCTATTATCTACCTGGTACAGCAAGGGCCCCCTCAGAGTGGATATGAGTGGACATAGAGTATATTATCTATTATAAACTGGGTGGTTTGAGCTCTTCTTTCTCAGGTACAGCCTCAACCTCTCATCTGTCCTTATTCCCACCAGGCCCCGAACTATCTTTTCCCAGTGTGGTTACCCTCCAGGTCCTCCTCCTCCTTCCTTTCTGTCTCATCTAGGACGTTTTTCTGGTAGCTCAGGACTGCTCAGGTCACAGGTAAGAGGACGGTTAGAGAAATGTAGGATCACTTCTACCCTCATATGTTAAAACACCTGTACTCACTGTCATAGTCAGTTCTACAGTATGAAATGATACAGTCCACACATACAGTCTAGATAATTAACTAATCTCTCATGTACACTATGAGTGGTGGGGGTCAGACTGCATCCCTACACACACACACACCATTAGACAAAAAGGCTGTGATTATATTTCTGTGTGTGTGTGTGTGCGTGCGTGTGTTAAAGTTCCAACTGTAATCTATTATATGATGATATGAGAATGAGATATTGAGAGACCAGTAGAACTATTCTAATACGTCTTAACAATATTAATATATTCATGTTCTTTATTTTATATCAGTAGTCAGTTTTTCTATTCCTTCCTCACTCTTGTTATCTTTGTTGTTTTAGAGAACGTTGGCTGTTCCAGCTCTGCTGCTGACCACTCTGGAGGAGATGAACCCACAAGAGCTGAAGACATTTCAGTCTTTCCTGACTAGTGGCCTGCTGCCTGACTGTCCTCCCATCCCAGAGAGTCAGCTGGAGAACGCTGACATACAGGTCATAGTGGGTCAGATGGTGAAGACATACGGCCCTGAGAGAGCTGTGGAGATCACACTGAGGATCCTGAGGGGGATGAAGCGGGTAGACCTAGCAGAGAAGTTAGAGACAGATCACAGAGGAGGTAACAGAACAAGAATGTACATCAATCTATACATCACAATCACAGTTCAGTGTAGCTCTAACCAGAAAGAACATTCAACTGACTTCATAATAACATTCAGCAGGCCTCTCTTTTATCATTTTTATTCATGATGTATCCAGGTGACCCCATTATGTTTAAACAGCAATCCAACATTCATTATATTACATACATACAATCACCAATACAGTAGGGAAGATATCACAAACGGATTAGACTTTCTAATCATGGCTGTATGTCTCTTCCTGAGCTGCCTAATCTGGAAGATGAACCAGAATGATCTGGCAGAGAAGTTAGAGAGAGATCAGAGAAGTAGGATTGTAGACAAGGACCCTAACTGTCTCTCTATCCCCCCTCCTATCTTCCCCTCTATTTCCCCTGTTTCCCCCTCTTTCTCAGGTACTGCCTCAACCTCTCACCTGCCCTTATTCCCACCGAGGCCCCGATCCGTCCTCTCCCCTGTGTGGTTACCCCCCATTTCCCCCCTTCTCTCCAGATCCTCCCCTCCTTTGGCTCGTCTAAGGAGTTGTTGTGGTTAACTTCTGCTGGTAGCTCAGGACAGTTCAGGTCACAGGTAAGAGGACGGTTAGAGAAATGTAGGATCACTTCTACCCTCATATGTTAAAACACCTGTACTCACTGTCATAGTCAGTTCTACACTTCTACCCTCATATGTTAAAACACCTGTACTCACTGTCATAGTCAGTTCTACCCTCATATGTTAAAACACCTGTACTCACTGTCATAGTCAGTTCTACAGTTCTACCCTCATATGTTAAAACACCTGTACTCACTGTCATAGTTAGTTCTACAGTTCTACCCTCATATGTTAAAACACCTGTACTCACTGTCATAGTCAGTTCTACAGTATGAAATGATACAGTCCACACATACAGTCTAGATAATTAACTAATCTCTCATGTACACTATGAGTGGTGGGGGTCAGACTGCAGCCCGATTGTCCCTGCCCTTCTCACTGCTGCCATGGTGGGCAACATGTTCACAATAGAACAGAAAACAGGTCAAATTTACATAGAACATTTTTCTATTATAGAAGTATGTTTCTATTCTGTTGATTTGAATCTAGGAAACCCCAAAGCTGGAGATGGACTGTCCTCCCATCCTAGACATCCCACTGGAGATGGCTAACAGTGTCAACACAGAGGTAGCTGTGAACACCCAGGAGAACATCCAGAGGATGGACGAGGAGTTGGGAAGAGAAAGGGGTAACAGCTATACAGCTAACATATTAATCTGGATCAATGATGAAGTTGAAGTTGTATAGAAAAACATCTTTATTTGGTTCTCTTTAGGTTCTCCTCTCTTCCTGGAACACCATCACATGGTAAGACCCTCACTGGACTGAGAGAAAGACTGAAATTAAAAGCTCTTCTTCACACTATTGGTTGAATTACAGTATCTATTGTTTCTACATTTTAGAGTTCTCCAGATGAATTTACACCTGAAATCCACGATCAGGACAACAGGAGAGAATACCAGTAACTTAATATATTTAATGTTTCTTATTGGTAGTTTGTATAAAAGAAGGACAATACCTTAAATCCAGGAAATCTCATTAAAATGAAATCCTTCATTGTTTGTTCTACAGGTTCCAGTGCCCCAGTGCAGGTCTGTTCCAGTGCAGTATAACAGGCCTGGTGTTTAGGATGGAGGGAGAGGGAGAGGTGCTCTATAGGACAGTCCCCTGGAACAGGAGGCTTCTAGCCCAGAGTGGCAAGAGACCTGCAGGACCCCTGTTCAAGTTTACATGCCTTAAGGGGTCTGTCTGTGAACTACACCTCCCACACTGTGAGATTCATTCTGGTAAGTAATACATTTCCAGGAAGGTTATAGACTACGTATTCTTAATCACCATCAGTAGCATCACTACTCCACTACTTGGTTGTTTTTGTCATCTGAACAGAAGACTAATGTTCTCTTTCTCTCCTAGAGGGTGGATGTGACTTCCTGTCTGTAGCCCATGTGACTGATGATGACAGTACGGAGTTTCTCCATCCCCATGAGACAACAGAAACTCACGTCATATTAAACATCAATGGATTCAGCAAATATGGCATCACCAAGGATAAGGAAGCTCCTGTCTCTCCTATCCGTGGTCTGGTGCTACTATTTTACCAACTCCCAGATGATACAAATAATTCCACCCTAAATGTGTTGTTGCTGCCTAGGAATGTTGACATTGATGAGGTAAGTAGATTAGAGTTGTCAAATTCCTCTTTCGTTGGAATTCTATCAAACTCGTACTGTTGAACTCACCTTTTGCCACAGAACATTATTTTTGGGTGTAATGTAACACTGAATGGTGAATCCAAACCTGGGGGGTCTCTCGCTCACCAATCCAACATCTTAACCATTAGACCAAGAGGACATCCTCAAGGTCCGAGGGCGACATTTGGGCTTCCATGTTTCAGGCAGGGCTACCTCATCATGACAGTGTGTTCCAAACCATTTTCAATCCTGTCAAGGTGTGTAAGACAAGGAGGAGAAGGAATGGAGACAGAGAAATCTACATTGAAAAAAATCCTAACTGTAGACTAACCCCGGACCAAAAATACACCCTCTTCACTGATCTTACAGATGAACATCACATAGATCCAAAGGTAGGCTAATATATATGACATGAGCTAGAGAGAGAGAGGAAATCTGTTAACACATGTAAATTATTTTTGTGATGCTACCTTGATAAGAAATAGAAATCACGTACAATTCTGTTTGACTTGATACTTATGCTTTTTTTTCAGGAAGCAGAGTTTGTGGATTATGATTCCTATACAAACTACATGCCAACATTTCAGTTGGATTTACAAACTGTTATTAAAAAAGTGAATCTTGTTCTGAAAGAACATGACGGTCCTGAAAATGAACGCGTATGGGACCGCCTTGTTTTACTACCAGGTAACTGAAATTCAGAGAGAGTAGGAGTTACTATAGAACTAGTAGTAATAGTAGCATTTTACATTTACATTTTACATTAGTAGCAATCATCATAATAGTATGGAAGTAGTGCTGTTGTTGATTTAATCTAATTATGATACAATTGATTATTTCACCATATAAATTTAGTACATCACCTTCTCTTTTAATCCACAGCCTCACCAACAGAAGTGAAGTCTACAGGTAACTGATCTCATCAAACCTTATACTTGTCTTAGTCTCATCAATTCACAATTCAATTGTGAACAACTAATATTCTCCTAATGGTTTTGTGTTGTAAAATAGATTGTGTGTGCGCCATTTGATGTGACCTGCGGTTTAACCTCATAAACTGCACCATAAACTTAAACGACTATATTCTTTATGGTCTGTCACTTATTTTGTTAAAGGTCCTGCACAGTCAAAATCATGTTTTTCATGAAATGTGATGATATTCGGATTAAATCAGATCAAAGTAGGATGACCAAAGTATGAAAAATGACTGTTGCTTCTGCATTGATAAAGTTATCATAAGGTTACTCATCCTCTCCCCCATGTCAACCACTTGGATTCAGGAGCTGGGAATATTAAAGGATTATTGTGACATTATTTTCTTACCTAATTAAAATAAGTACCGCCTTGTAACCAACATCGCAGAAGTTGTATTTGCAGAGGGGTGTGGTTTACATAGCAGCGTGTTCGATGAATAGGGGAAACCTGTAATTATATTTTCTAAGGCAAATATACTTTCCGCTTTCATCTGTGTCTGGTGTTAGCTAGTTACTGGCTAGCTAGGTCTTTCATCAGCATGGAACAAAAGTGGGGGAAGGTTAGCCCAAAACTCAGACACAATTGTCATGTCATTACATCAAGAGACATGCCAAACATGAGATTCATACAAACTTCTTGACATCATTGATAGTCATGATATATGAACATTGTCTGACTGAGTGTACAAAACATTATGAACACCTGCTCTTCCCTGACATAGACTGACCAGGTGAATCCAGGTGAAAGCTATGATCCCTTATTGATGTCACTTGTTAAATCCACTTCAGTCAGTGTAGATGAAGGGGAGGAGACAGATTAAAGAAGGATTTTTAAAGCTTGAGACAATTGAGACATGGATTATGTATGTGTGCCATTCAGAGAGTGAATGGGCAAGACAAGAGATTTAAATGCCTTTGAATGAGATATAGTAGTAGGTGCCAGGCGCACCGGTTTGTGTCAAGAACTGCAACGCTGCTGGGTTTTTCACGCTCAACAGTTTCCTGTGTGTATCAAGAATGGTCCACCACCCAAAGGACATCCAGCCAACTTGACACAACTGTGGGAAGCATTGGAGTCAACATGGGCCAGCATCCCTGTGGAACGCTTTTCGACACCTTGTAGAGTCCATACCCAGACCACAACCTGTAAAGTTTCAACAAACATTTTCCAAGATGATCTAGCTAGCTAGCTTGATAAACAGTGCTGAAAATTCAATTTGGTCTAGCTAGTGTTGGTGAACACATAATTCAGGAGAGGGAGTACAAACCATCGACGCTAGACAGAGAGGAATTTGCTTAATGCAAAAAGGCAGTTTATTAAAACAGAGAGATCTTGTCCTGCTCAAGCTACATGCATGGACCCCAATCAATTGCCTCTCATGGAGACAGTTGAGAAGGAATGATTAAACAGAGTTTACAACATCTTTTATACAATGTAACAGCAAGGGAGGGATCCCTCTCCTAGTCCCTCGATTGGCTCCCGAGGCGTAGGAGGCGGGTCTGCTCTGTCCAGAGTAGAAGCCCCATTGGTGCACGGCAGAGTCCTCTGCCCTTGGCACCCGACCAGTAGAAGGGGGGTTTGAGAATGAGTGTGCGTGCAAATGAAATGTTTGTGTGTGTCCAGGGAACTCGTGGGGAGTATGTTGGTTTATGGCCGGAGGTGGGGGGTGTTGTCCTATTATCGCATTCCTAGTAAGATTAGGCCATCTGTTGAGAAGATAAGGTGTTCTCCTGTCCTTTGTTCTCTACTCAAATGTTATCACAGACAACAGCACACTGTTAGTATCAGACACATGACACAGAACAGTACGTTGTTAGTATCAGACACATGACACACTCCTGTAACAGCATTTATTGAAAACAAGCTCCTAACACAAATGGGTCTTGCACAACCTCTTGCACAACATATAGTCAGACCAATCTATAACATTTTATATTTACTACGACAAATCCCCCTCTTCACGTCTCCCAGACGTGATCCATTAATTATGTTGGCATGAAGCATAGTTGAATCAGTCTTAAAAGAAAAACAATAATGCAGAAAGAAAACAACACATGATAACGCATAATGCAATTGTAATAAAAAAAATATATCAACCATCCCCCTCTAGCATACTAATTATATGGCCAGTTAATAAAACAATGTTAGTCCCCCTCTAGTGAGTGAATACAACAATCAGAGTTGGTCTTTGAAATCGCTAACCTCCAAATGTCGCTGTTCAGGTTTGTAATCATGACAGGCCCATCCACCCCCTGGGACAACACCATACAGACATTCAGGATTCCCCAAAGGACAATCAAGAGGTCCACCTTTAATATTACATAAGGGAGGATAGTCACTTTCAAAATCGTCCAGTTCCAAATCATTAGTTCCCAAAAGCGGATACATCTGGGCTTGGTCATTGTGAATTGGTGCAATAGCAGTGGTTATTATACGGTTAATCAAAATGCGGGCACAGGGAATACAACAACATCCACACAATGTAAGAATTGATACAAAAACAGCAATAGAAATTAATACAGATGAAATAAGGGTTTTATATTTACCAAAAACATCCATCCAGGAATCCCACATAGAGGTATCAACCCCATAATGATCTTTCATTTTACCATTAAGAGTCCTCAAACCTTCTAGAGCAATTGTCAAACTTCCATCTGCAGCAGTATTATTAGGAATAAAAGTACAACACTGTTCCCCGAACATGGCACACACTCCCCCTCGTTCAGCCAATAGCATGTCTACAGCAATTCTGTTCTGAAAAGCCATGAGAGAAGTGGCAGCTAACTGTCCATGGACTGCCTCAAAACCTCGTTGGGTCCAGTTACCTAACTTTTGGACATTGAAATGTATGTAGTTAATTCTATCGACGTTTTTATTAATGGTACACCACCAACAAAAGGAGGAAATAAGACAACATCCACAAAGAACAAGTATACCCATAGAAGCTATAACTTCACCCAGAATAGTTACAACAATAGTTTTCCATTTACCAAATATGTTATCAAACCAACCGTTTATGGAGCTATCAATACCAGAGTTCTCAGCCAGTTCGTTCGCCAGCGTGGTGATGGTCACTCAAGCGCTTTGGTCACGGGCCCGTCCGGTGCTATATTGTTGGAGATGAAAGTACAGCACATATATCCAAACAGAACACAAACCCCGTCCTGCTCAGCCAAAAGCATATCTAAAGCTATTCTATTCTGCCCTGTCATTAAGCTAGTTGCCGCTGTCTGCTCAGCTAATCCCTTTATTGCATCACGAGTGTGGTTTATAAATCTTTTGTTGGTTATATTAAATATAATTTATCCAATCTACATTTTTATTAATTGTTGACCACCAGAAAATACTTGATTCAAACCCAGCTGCGATCTGATTCCTAGCTTTGAATTGTTCTGGAACCCCTCGGGGTACTCCTATCCCATCAATATATATATCCTTTCATCAAAGGATCCCGGGAGGAGGTTCTACTTTCTACGTGACAACTCACCAGTCTCTGACACGTTTGATTGTTTGCGTATGTAGGTGAGTTCACAATCAGCTATCACCACACAACCATCAGACGTCAGCACGGGTTTTGGCTCCTAAAATCCTCTGGCTGCAACAAAGAGGAGAGATTAGTCATGGTCTCTTTAGGTGTGACATTCTCTGTGTGGGAGCAGGAGCTAAAAGGCCCTACCCTGTATCCTGTCTTACTAGTCCTAGAAAAACAATTAGAATCCCCTGAGACTTCAAACGGAGGCAACCCAGGCCGGGATGACTTTGTTATCGGGGAAACAGATAGTGCAAGTTACCATAAGACTCTTTCACCACATTCCCAGGTGGCTTGCATGGAGGATAAACCTGACAGAGAGTTAAAGCCTGTCAAGGGGAACGGAGTAGTTGTTAACCCTGGTTTGGCTGTCCCACAGGCAAAACAGTCCTCTTTAGACATAGTTTTGCCGTATACTGAATCCATTCCAACCACAGGTTAAGATTTCTATACCCCGTTTCCACCTGTACTACTTCCTTCAGGTCTATAGTTTTGCACTATCTTTACCACAGCCCCGGTCTCACTACCTCCCTCAGAGAGGTTTACTCTATAGGGTGCCCCAGTTGAAGAGGATATCTCACTTGTCAGGTCTGTAACCTGTTTTAGCGTATTTCAGACTTTCAGACAGTACCTACCCTCATATGGGTCGCACTGCCATTTCTGATAATTCCCTACTTTCACTACCCTAAACTGTGTATGGAGATTGGTGATGTCCTTCCCTAAAGTCCCTAGTATTTCCCCTTTCCCTACGTCTAGCTGTCTCCTATGCCTTTTCAACTTGTGTTAGGTTAACTACCACTTCTGGCTGAAACAGGAGGGTCCGTGTGTGTTAGGAATATGGCCCCCACAATCAGACAGCTACCTACCGTCGGGAGACCTGTGAATCCCCACCCTTGCCCTGAGAACATGTCAGATGCCAGAGGCCAACCCATTGCTTTACCTTCTATCGAACTCACACAGGGATGATCAGACAGGGTAAGGGAATCTTCGTTAAGGAGGCAACCCCCGAACCCTAGTGGTGATCGGATCTTTCTCCTAACTCTGTGTTTGTTCGTCAGGTGTAGCTGGTTTTGCCTTTTTACAGTGTGTGACATGCACCCAGATGGATCTCTCAGCTATTCTGCTGGCAAAGGCAGTACTTGGTAGGGCCCTTCCCGCCAGGCCTGCTTCAGTCTCCTGGTTAGATAGAGTGGGTCACCTTCTCCTTTAATTCACCTGTGGGGGCACAAAACCTCTGACATACAGGTGTGGTTAATAAACGACCTTCTCACGTGTTCTGCTAGGGTGCTCTCTAGTTCTATGTCTGCCTGTCTGGTCCTGCCAACTGTGGCATTCTGTAAGGTCTTCCAAACACTTTCTCAAAGGGGATAACCCATCTTTATCTGGGGTTACTCTAAATTTCTTCCCTTCACTCCGTGATGACTCTATAAAATCAATTTCCAATTGCTGGAAAGGGTACTTAGCCGGAGGATACTCACCCTGAGGTGCCCTTTGTCTGCCCTGGTGATTATTTTGAGCACAGAAACACATCTTTTTTTATTTTTTTATAATTAGTAATCCCATGTGCAACAAAGTGTTGTCTAATCTGTTCTACCATCCATCCCTCCTTTTGACACATGTCACTGCCCATGTGTCAATATTATCACCTACCTAACAATCACTTAGGTAATATTGGTAATTTATCATCCAATTGCCATCCCTTATTTTTATTTATTGGTAAAATAAACTATCTTAAAGTCCTCCTCTCATGCCTTTAGAATTTACCAGTGTGGATGATTAATTAACACCAGAAAGTTAAAACAGAGTTCAGAGGCAATTGAAATTCCATCCCATAGTATACCAAACATTACCATTATTCTAAATATTTAATAAATGTTACTTATCCCAAGTGTTCATTAATCCTCATGACATTCATTCTCATAAGAAATCATATATACCCCAAACTCAGCCAAAACCTAAAAGACTCCATAAAATTCACTGTGTGCTCCTCTAAGACCTATCACCCTTGACCTGCTGAAAACCCCCCAAAATTGAAACAACAAGGCTTTATAAACATCATACTAGGTCTGTTGTTTTTATTTGAAAACCCCAATTAAAAAACAACAACCAAACAGCCAGGTCATGAGGACTCCTGATTTCTCTCTTCCCCTTCTGCCTACAGTTTCTTAACTGGTGCCCTTTCCTTGCAGTAACTACACGGTTCCTCACATTCTCTAGCAAAATGTCCCGTTTTGTCACAATTGTAACACTTCCACTCACTCCTGTCTGACTTTCTCTCATGATGGATTGCATGTCTCTCTGAGGCTATTACACAATTCAGTTATTTTCCCAACATACTCTCCGTAATCGGCCCATGGCAAAAGTGTCCTCTTGGCATCCCCTGAAACCCACTGCCCTCTAACGGCAGCCCATACCTTACTATTCCTGTTTTGGGGTGGGTCATTCTTTCTACCGCTCTGGCCACGTCCTCTGTGTTCATGGCCTGTCTGCTAAATGGCATATTATTATTATTACTGTATACATCTAAGGTTGCTGGGGCCCCTTTCATTCCCCGCCAATAGATTAGGTAAGGCTATCAGTGGGTACTGGCCCCCTCCTACTCTCTCTCTCTCTCACTGCTTATTTCTCCTTTACACACCTTATGTATCTGTTTTAAGCATGGATTCGAGTTTATCTGCGTCTAGACGTCCCTCAAAACCATACCTCTCCCTCCACCTGGTTATATAATGGAGATTTCTTCTATCCCTGGATTCCATTTTAATTACATCAAGCATTTCTCGTCCCCAGTAAATTCTGGGACCTCTTGTGAGGATTTGCCCCCCCATGGTTGGTACTGTTAAAAATCCCTTAGCCACCTCTTCTATATTACAAGTCAATTTAACAAGTAATTCAAAATAGCTTCACACAACAACACCTCATAAGGAGTGCCCAGCAGGAGTCCAATTCCTATCAGAAAACATACATACAAACATTCAGACACTCCCAATCTCTCCCAGGGGGAAAAAGTTCTCCTTCTCCCTGAGTGAGATTGTTGTTCCCATAATGGTTTCTTCATTGTGTTGTCAGGATTGGTTCTCGCTGCTCAAATCAGCTCTTACTTCAGACAATGGTCTGGAAGGAGTGGGGCTGGAGTGCAATGTGTTAGATGGTGCCAGGGTGCTCCTGATTTACCTCTGACCTGGACTGAGTGTGAAGTAACCTCCTTCACTTCGTACGGTCCAGTCCACCTGGGTTCCAGCCACTTTCTTTTGTGGACTTTCACCCTCACCCAGTCTCCCATTTTTACCTTCAGTGGTGGCGTGTTTCCCGACAGCTCCCCCTCTTGGGCCTTCCGCACCTGAGAAGAGAGTGCTGCAGAAAATTCCGTCAATTTCTTCATATAATCAGTCATTTCTATCTGTTGTACATCAAGGGCGGGCATATGACCTCCCTCCCTTGGTGTACCTGGCATTACTCTCCCTGTCATTCGTTGTTCTAAGTATTCATTGAATTTGGGTTTGGTTGGGTTTGGCCCTGCCATCTTGCTTTCTCTATCTTTATACACTTATCCCGTCCCTGGTGTTTTATTTCCAGGGATGTATTATCGGTATCAATACAGACTTATCTCATGTATGACACCCTCGTATATAAAGGGTTAATTTATATAATTTGTAATGCAATCATTATCATAAAAATCAGAATTCCAGTCACATATACCAATGCAGAAATTAAACCACTGCACACAATACGCTTCAATTGTCTCAGTTCTTGTTCAAGAATATGCACAGATCCAATATCAGTCTCCCCATCCCTGGTTCCTGAAAGCCTAGGTCAAAGTTACTCAATTCCACAGATTAGTATTCAGTTTCATAAGTCTCACTATAACTTCCCATCATCCATTACACGTTATAATACATAAAAACACACAAACCAAAAGCCAATTGGAATTACAATGCTTAATGTATTCAGGCTATCAAGAGTCCTAAAACACATTCTCAGTTCGACTGCCACCCTTCACACGTCCTTATGTAAGGACCAATTTAAGATGTGAAGTCACAGAAGCAACTTGAATTTAGATTACCAGAGCGTCCTAAAACATAGTCTCAGTTCGACTGCACCCTTCACACAACCTTAAAAGGCACCTTCATTATGTGAAGTCACAGAAGCAACTGGATCCCTATCAAAGGATTTTTTTTAGACAACTCGATCACTAGGAAGGACTTAGTCTCAGCTTAATTGTACCTTTCACACAACCATTTATATGGAACGTTTTAAGTGTGAAATCACAGAGATAACTGGCATCCCCGGGAATTTAGTACCTCTGGTCAATTTCGGTGATTCTCCCCCACCTAATGTCTAGAACTCTGCCACAGTTTAACTTCAACCTCCTCGCAACCTATAGGGTAGGACCTCCCCTAATAGGATTTATGCAAAAAGTCTCCGTTCAAACTGGGTCCCTTTAGGAATCTAGTTGTGGCTCAAATCTTATCCACATACTGTGTTAAATCGCAATTTAACCCATAAGATACAATCAGTATTCAGCCACTGGTAAGACTCTCATAATATAATCATCAGTATTCAGCCACTGGTAAGACTCTCATGAGCAGGACAATCATCTCATTCATGCCTTAATTCATTTTAGGATGGTAATTATTTAACAAGTATTCATACTCACACTCAGTACTTCTGATCAAAATTTGGTATAGTCTATAGTACAATATGCAAGATTTTGTTTTAACAGGCTCTGCTTACCTTTTTAGTAGCGCGCTGTGATCAGGTTCCTGAGGCAAAATGAATAGCTGATGTCTCCTGGATTTCAGGTCACTCTTCCGTCTGATTTTAGATCGATGATCTTCCTTTTCCTCTCGCACCAACTTTTTAGATCGAATTTGAAACCATCCTCTGCTACCAATTTGTTGGTGAACACATAATTCAGGAGAGGGAGTACAAACCATCGACGCTAGACAGAGAGGAATTTGCTTAATGCAAAAAGGCAGTTTATTAAAACAGAGAGATCTTGTCCTGCTCAAGCTACATGCATGGACCCCAATCAATTGCCTCTCATGGAGACAGTTGAGAAGGAATGATTAAACAGAGTTTACAACATATTTTATACAATGTAACAGCAAGGGAGGGATCCCTCTCCTAGTCCCTCGATTGGCTCCCGAGGCGTAGGAGGCGGGTCTGCTCTGTCCAGAGTAGAAGCCCCATTGGTGCACGGCAGAGTCCTCTGCCCTTGGCACCCGACCAGTAGAAGGGGGGTTTGAGAATGAGTGTGCGTGCAAATGAAATGTTTGTGTGTGTCCAGGGAACTCGTGGGGAGTATGTTGGTTTATGGCCGGAGGTGGGGGGTGTTGTCCTATTATCGCATTCCTAGTAAGATTAGGCCATCTGGTGAGAAGATAAGGTGTTCTCCTGTCCTTTGTTCTCTACTCAAATGTTATCACAGACAACAGCACACTGTTAGTATCAGACACATGACACACTCCTGTAACAGCATTTATTGAAAACAAGCTCCTAACACAAATGGGTCTTGCACAACCTCTTGCACAACATATAGTCAGACCAATCTATAACATTTTATATTTACTACGACACTAGCTAAATTATACAGCAACCATTATTTCTATATTGACGCTGTAACCAAACAGGATAAACAAATAATTTGTGAAACCATGATATGAGTTGCTTTGTGTATCAGCAAATTATCTTGAGATAATCTCATTGCATCACTGCGTCCATGTTGCTTGACATAGGCGGTTTCAAAGAACTGTCAGTCAAGGTGAGCTCCCCAGCCTATTAGCTCCCCGCCCACTCAGTCTGTCTTTTCATACTTCCTGGTAGTTTCACATGAGATAAACTTTTTATCGGGGAAAAATATTGTTGGTGATGTTTTAGTCTGTAGCTAGGTTACATCCAGTTTGCGACAGATTTTCATGTGAATATTCTAAAATCTGCACAAAACAGTATGCACATTTTCCCACCAGAGATGTGTTTCCATCAAACTGATTTATAGAGAGCAATAGTGATGGCGTCTTTTTGTAGGCACTAACTCCGCCATGGTTCATTGGGAAAGGCCTATGGGAAAATGAATGGCATTTTTTGTAAGGTTTTTCGATAATTGCCGAAAATAAGGTCTGCGGTAAACACAGGCTTAGGAGAGTTTATACGTTTTGTTCTATGAGATAATCTTTATCAGCTAAACTTTTTGTGAATTCTTTTAACGTTTATGTAGTAATAAAAAACAAAGCATAAAGGCTTCATAATTCATAAAGGTCCTGTTGACTGACTGATATTATCTCATAAAACAAAACGTATAAGATCTCCTAAGGCTGTGTTAACCTCGGACTTATTTTGGACATTTATACTGTATTCTTTCCATAGGGATGGCTGAACGAACCAGAGGTAACTCATTTCCGGGTTTTAGGACTACAAGCTAGCGAGCTCTATTGCGGATAAAATGCTGTGCGTGGTGACGTACTGCACATAGAAATAACTTGGCGTAGTGCGCATAAAACTAAATTCCCATGTACTGAATGAAAAATAGAAGTTAAATGGGTTTCCAACGCATTTTCAACTCTACTGATGGTTTTGTCACAAAAACTGTTACGTTATAACAAATGTGCCCACTCTGGTCTTGGCACGTGCGCTCTAGCCAACAGCTAGATACAGTGCAGATAGGATACCTACATTATGAGATTATTATGGATAAGAGCGATATTATTTGTATTAGTCAAACGGCAGCAAAGCATAGTTCAAAATGTCACCAGACTAAGACCCTCGATAATTATTGGAAAGGAGCATAAAGCTCATCACCTTGCATATTCACCACCCTGTGAAGTTTATCATAACTTATTTCATCTGAAGCCTGAACTGCATGCTTCCCAAGTCTTAATGGGAGGACCACACAACATATCGCGTGACTCCAAATTTACTTCGATATGTTGGTTATTATATAAATATTTGCGTATAAAGGCGTTTTCCACTCCCATTTCTCGCATAAAGGCGTTTTCCACTCCCATTTCTCGCATAATACATTTTACCGATACAAAAAGATCCCACCATGTCAAATAGACTAATTGTCTGTCGGCATTTATAAAAGTGTACCAGCATTTCCTGTTTATCGTGACTTTTTCATGCGTCAGGTAATTCATCCGCATGAAATGGTTACTCAAAAGGCTATTTTACTGACTCAGAATGACTGTTCGCGACCTTTAACAAGTTATATTTTGTATCTACAGTTACACCACATGGTGGCGCTACAGCAGGTAAATATCTCACAATCTTCAAAACCATAAACATGTTGAACGTCTTCAATTGCAATTATTAAAGGTAGACTCAGCAAGATGGCATCATCACACACAACAGGGAACTTGTTTACCTACACAAACATACAAGGATAATTCAGATCCGTCAGGACTGTTTATTTTAGTTATTATGATGTCACATGTTATAGTTCTCATTGTTTTATGTTTCTGTATCTAGGGACAACAAATGTTTCTTATCTGCTGCTGGGCACTCTGGCAGAGCTGGTTTCAGAACAGCTGGAGACATTCCAGTGGCACCTGAGTCAGGGAGTGGAGGATTTTCCTTCAATCCCAAAGAGCCAGTTGGAGAACGCTACCATAGAGACCACAGTGCGTATGATGGTGCAGCGATACCTTGACGACGGCACTGTGAAGATCACACTGGAGATCCTGAGGAAGATGGGCCAGAACAAACTGGCTATTGAGTTAAAGGAGAAGTTGACAAATGAATGTCTGAATGTGCAGCCTCAACACAACCTGAGTGAACAATGAATTACATTCCCAAGGAGGGGAGAGGAAGGGGGTCACAGTTAACTTCGGGGGTTCTGTGCCATAGTGTGAAACATTACGAGTTTTTCGAATGCAGATCATGTAATGTTTACAAAGGACATCAAACATTTTCACACCACATGAAAAGTTAAGGATGTCTTATCTAACAAGATAGGCTATCTGCAACATTGTGAAAGTTTAACGGTCTTGAATGAGCCCCAGGTCTCAGGCAAGGTGACATCACTGTGAGGCTACTGTCTACCAGACAACCTACCTGTGTTACTCTGGTACACTGGTTTCAGACTACAAGATCAGAGACTCTATTCTTTATAGTCTCCCAATATAAAAAAAAATCATATTTTTATATATCTGTACATTGAAGAATTATCAGGAACATTGTGAATGTTTAATCATCTTGGTCAGGTCTCAGGCAAGGTGACATCACTGAGAATATAATCTATCAACAACTTGACTGTGCCACTCTGGTGCACTGGCAGCTGACTACAAGATCAGGGACTGTTTTAATGTTGTGACACAAACATTTTTATATCTGTACATAGTGCAGAAGTTTATATAATGGTATTTCTATGCTTTTTTAAATGTAAATGTAATTATTTTCTTACATAAAAACATTGATCTGATGTATCATTCATTCTACTGTTGATCTATTTGTCAATGATACCCATGAATTTATGTCTGCAGATTACAAGATCAACGACTGATATTTAAGTGGTCTTCTACTGTGACATACAGCATAGGATAGCGTTTGTATTGTTAATATATTGGTAGTTAGTAATTAATTACACTACATGACCAAAAATATGTGGACCCATGCTTGTCGAACATCTCATTCCAAAATCATGGGCATTAATATGGAGTTGGTCCCCCTTTGCTGCTATAACAGCCTCCACTCTTCTGGGAAGGCTTTCCACTAGATGTTGGAACATTGCTGCAGGGACTTGCTTCCATTCAGCCACAAGAGCATTAGTGAGATCGGCTGGGCACTGATGTTGGGCCATTAGGCCTGGCTTGCAGTCGGCGTTCCAATTCATCCCAAAGGTGTTCGATGGGGTTGAGGTCAGGGCTCTGTGCAGGCCAGTCAAGTTCTTCCACACCGATCTGGACAAACCATTTCTGTATGGGCCTCGCTTTGAGCACGGGGGTATTGTCATGCTGAAATAGGAACGGGCCTTCCCCAAACTGTTGCCACAAAGTTGGAAGCACAGAATCGTCTAGAATGTAATTGTATGCTGTAGCGTTTTCCCTTCACTGGAACTAAGAGGCCTAGCCCGAACCATGAAAAACTGCCCCGGACCATTATTCCTCCTCCAAACTTTACAGTTGGCACTATGCATTGGGGCAGGTAGCGTTCTCCTGGCATCTGGACTGCCAGATGGGGAAGCGTGATAAATCACTCCAGAGAATGCGTTTCCACTGCTCCAGAGTCCAATGACGGCAAGCTTTACACCACTCCAGCTGACGCATTGCGCATGGTGATCTTAGGCTTGTGTGTGGCTGCTCAGCCATGGAAACCCATTTCACAAAGCTCCCGACAAACAGTTTTTGTGCTGATGTTGCTTCTAGAGGCAGTTTGGAACTTGGTAGTGAGTGTTGCAACCGAGGACAGACGATTGTTACGCGCTTCAACACTCGGCAGTCCCGTTCTGTGAGATTGTGTGGCCTACCACTTTGCGGGTGAGTCGTTGTTGCTCCTAGACGTTTCCACTTGACAATAACAGCACTTACAGTTGACAGGGGCAGCTCTAGCAGGGCAGAAATTTGACTAACTGATTTGTTGAAAAGGTGGCATCCTATGACGGTGCCACGTTGAAAGTAATTGAGCTCTTCAGTAAGGCCATTCTACTGCAAATGTTTGTCTATGGAGAATGCATGGCTGTGTGTTCGATTTTATACACCTGTCAGCAACGGCTGTGGCTGAAATAGCCGAATCCACTCATTTGAAGGGGTGTCCACATACTTTTGTATTTAATGTTTATTGATCGTCCATCCTCCATAATAAAATGAGACAGGAGACAGAGCTTAATAATTGACATACAATGTATTTATTCATTTTTGGTTATTTTCTGCCATTTAGAACTTTTCGTTGTGTACATTTTTCTCTGTAGCAACTGTTTTTTTAAAAAGTCAAAAAACTAAAAGAAAAAATACAATCATTGCTAAACACCTAAAAAGGACTACATGCATGGAAGACGAGTAACATTATGATTTTTTTTTTCTTATTGTTATTTTTTTCGTAGTCTTTTTGAGTAACATGATGCGTCCACGTCGGGCTCCAACACACGCGGCTGGTGCCTCTTTGTGAAACAGTATTAGAAAAAAACTATGTGACTAAATTATCTTCTTTTTTTAAACGAGAGAAAAATAAAGTGGTTATAAAAAGAAAGAATAAAAGAGTGATGTCAGACAACGTGTGGAGGGAGGGAGAGGAGGAGGAGGGTGGTAAGGGCTAGGGGGTTATGGTGCATCGGGAGTGGAGGGAGGGAGGGAGGGAGGGAGGGGAGGAGGGTGGTAAGGGCTAGGGGATTATGGAGCATCGGGAGTGGAGGGAGGGAGAGGAGGAGGAGGGTGGTAAGGGCTAGGGGGTTATGGTGCATCGGGAGTGGAGGGAGGGAGGGAGGGAGGGAGGGGAGGAGGGTGGTAAGGGCTAGGGGGGTTATGGTGTGGAGGGAGGGAGGGAGAGGGAGGGAGGGAGGGGAGGGTGGTAAGGGCTAGGGGGTTATGGTGTGGAGGGAGGGAGGGAGAGGGAGGGAGGGAGGGAGGGTGGTAAGGGCTAGGGGGTTATGGTGCATCGGGAGTGGAGGGAGGGAGGGAGGGAGGGAGGGAGGGAGGGAGGGAGGGAGGGAGGGAGGGAGAGGGAGGGAGGGAGGGAGGGAGTGGAGGGAGGGAGGGAGTGGAGGAAGGTGGTAAGGGCTAGGGGGTTATGGTGTGGAGGGAGGGAGGGGTGGAGGGATGGAGGGAGGGAGGGAGGGGGTGGAGGGATGGAGGGAGGGAGGGAGAGGAGGAGGGTGGTAAGGGCTAGGGGGTTATGGTGTGGAGGGAGGGAGGGGTGGAGGGATGGAGGGAGGGAGAGGAGGAGGGTGGTAAGGGCTAGGGGGTTATGGTGCATCGGGAGTGGAGGGAGGGAGAGGAGGAGGGTGGTAAGGGCTAGGGGGGTTATGGTGCATCGGGAGTGGAGGGAGGGAGGGAGTGGAGGGAGGGAGGGAGTGGAGGGAGGGAGAGGAGGAGGGTGGTAAGGGCTAGGGGGTTATGGTGCATCGGGAGAGGGGGAGGGAGGGAGAGGAGGAGGGAGGAGGGAGGGAGAGGAGGAGGAGGGTGGGAGAGGAGGGAGAGGAGGGAGGGAGGGAGAGGAGGATGGGTGGTAAGGGCTAGGGGGTTATGGTGCATCGGGAGTGGAGGGAGAGGAGGGAGAGGAGAGGAGGGTGGTAAGGGCTAGGGGGTTATGGTGTGGAGGGTGAGAGTGATGCTCAGCTACAGGTAAGGGAGGGGGAGTTGTCTCAGCTTGAGGTACGACTGAACGTGTGTGTGAGGGGGGGGGACTTGGGTTAGTTTGAGACACAGTTGAGGGATTGGGTGGGTAGAGGGGAGGCTGTGTGAGGGTGGAGGAAGGGGAATTTGAAGGGTAGAGGGGTGTTTGGAAGGGGGGTTGGGGTGAGTTGGTGTCTCAGTTTGAGGTGTCCGAGTGCACGCTGCCCGGTGTCCCGTGAGGGGGGGTGAGAGAGGGGTGGTCAGTGCTGTCCTGCCATCCACTATCAACCTGGAGAGAGAGAAAGGGAAGAGAGGAGGGAGGGAGAGTAGAGAGAAAGAGAAGAGAGAGAGAGAGACAGGAGATTAAAAGGAGGGAAATAGATGTGATAAAAGACAGACATCAATTGAAGGTTTTCCACCTACAAGATCTCAGTTTTAAAAACTGACATGGAGGGAAACAGACTGGTACCATAGATACTCACATGGAGACAGTGGGGAGGAAACAGAGAGGTACCATAGATACTCACATGGAGACAGTGGAGGGAAACAGACTGGTACCATAGATACTCACATGGAGACAGTGGAGGGAAACAGACGGGTACCATAGATACTCACATGGAGACAGTGGAGGGAAACAGACTGTTACCATAGATACTCGCATGGAGACAGTGGGGAGGAAACAGAGTGGTACCATAGATACTCACATGGAGACAGTGGGGAGGAAACAGACTGGTACCATAGATACTCACATGGAGACAGTGGGGAGGAAACAGAGTTCCTCCAGGCAGCTCCTCATAACATCCCGTCAGGAGTGTAGCATGGTGCTGGATATCCACCTGGAGGAACAGACCAGCAGGGGGCGCTTTTAAACACTGGTACTAACACTAATACTACATTTATACACACACTAATACTACATTTATACACACACTAATACTACATTTATACACACACTAATAGTATATTTATACACACTGGTACACACACTGTTGCACACTGTTACAAGCACACTAACTAACACACTGACACTGCATACCCAAACTAACACTAATACACTAACACACACTGTTACACACACTAACACTGCACACACACACACACACACAAATTCTGCATACACACACTCTGCATATACACACAGAACTATCCTCCTGTAGGTTAACTCCAACCCATGTTCCTGGAGAGCTACTGTCCTATAGGGGTTTTCACTCCAACCCTAATCTAGCACACCGGATTCTAATAATTAGCTGGTTGATAAGATCAATCAGTTTAGTTACAACTGGGGTTGGAGTGAAAACCTAAAGGAGGGTAGCTCTCCAGGAACAGGGTTGGAGTGAAAATCTACAGGAGGGTAGCTCTCCAGGAACGGGGTTGGAGTGAAAATCTACAGGAGGGTAGCTCTCCAGGAACGGGGTTGGAGTGAAAACCCACAGGAGGGTCGCTCTCCAGAAACAGGGTTGGAGTTAAAACCTACAGGAGGGTAGCTCTCCAGGAACAGGGTTGGAGTGAAAACCTACAGGAGGGTAGCTCTCCAGGAACAGGGTTGGAGTGAAAACCTACAGGAGGGTAGCTCTCCAGGAACAGGGTTGGAGTGAAAATCTACAGGAGGGTAGCTCTCCAGGAACGGGGTTGGAGTGAAAACCTAAAGGAGGGTAGCTC
>NC_059221.1:48692583-48747583 GCF_020615455.1 Coregonus clupeaformis | reverse complement strand
GTTAGAGACAGAGGTTAGAGAGAGAGAGAGAGAGAGGTTGGAGACAGAGGTTAGCAAGAGAGAGAGAGAGAGAGAGAGAGAGAGAGAGAGGTTAGAGACAGAGGTTAGAGAGAGAGAGAGAGAGAGAGAGAGAGGTTAGAGACAGAGGTTAGAGAGAGAGAGAGAGAGAGGTTGGAGACAGAGGTTAGCAAGAGAGAGAGAGAGAGAGAGAGAGAGAGAGGTTAGAGACAGAGGTTAGAGAGAGAGAGAGAGAGAGGTTGGAGACAGAGGTTAGCAAGAGAGAGAGAGAGAGAGAGAGAGAGAGAGAGGTTAGAGACAGGTTAGCGAGAGAGAGAGAGAGAGAGAGAGAGAGAGAGAGAGAGAGAGAGAGAGAGAGAGAGGGAGAGAGGTTAGAGACAGAGGTTAGCGAGAGAGGTTAGAGACAGGTTAGCAAGAGAGAGAGAGAGAGAGAGAGAGAGAGAGAGAGAGAGAGAGAGAGAGAGAGAGAGAGAGAGAGAGAGAGAGAGAGAGAGAGAGAGAGAGGTTAGAGACAGGTTAGCGAGAGAGAGAGAGAGAGAGAGAGAGAGGTTAGAGACAGAGGTTAGCAGAGAGAGAGAGAGAGAGAGAGAGAGAGAGAGGTTAGAGACAGGTTAGCAGAGAGAGAGAGAGAGAGAGAGAGAGAGAGAGAGAGAGACAGGTTAGCGAGAGAGAGAGAGAGAGAGAGGTTAGAGACAGAGGTTAGCGAGAGAGAGAGAGAGAGAGAGAGAGAGAGAGAGAGAGAGAGAGAGAGAGAGAGAGAGGTTAGAGACAGAGGTTAGCGAGAGAGAGAGAGAGGTTAGAGACAGAGGTTAGCGAGAGAGAGAGAGAGAGAGAGAGAGAGAGAGAGAGAGAGAGAGAGAGAGAGAGAGAGAGGTTAGAGACAGAGGTTAGCGAGAGAGAGAGAGAGAAGTTAGAGAGAGAGAGAGGTTAGAGACAGAGGTTAGCGAGAGAGAGAGAGAGGTTAGAGACAGAGGTTAGCGAGAGAGAGAGAGAGAGGTTAGTGAGAGAGAGAGAGAGGTTAGAGACAGAGGTTAGCGAGAGAGAGAGAGAGAGGTTAGTGAGAGAGAGAGAGAGGTTAGAGACAGAGGTTAGCGAGAGAGAGAGAGAGAGAGAGAGAGAGAGAGAGAGAGAGACAGAGGTTAGCGAGAGAGAGAGAGAGAGGTTAGAGAGAGAGAGAGAGGTTAGAGACAGAGGTTAGCGAGAGAGAGAGAGAGGTTAGAGACAGAGGTTAGCGAGAGAGAGAGAGAGAGGTTAGTGAGAGAGAGAGAGAGGTTAGAGACAGAGGTTAGCGAGAGAGAGAGAGAGGTTAGAGACAGAGGTTAGCAGAGAGAGAGAGAGAGAGAGAGAGAGAGAGAGAGAGAGAGAGAGAGAGAGAGAGAGAGAGAGAGAGAGAGAGAGAGACAGAGGTTAGCGAGAGAGAGAGAGAGGTTAGAGACAGAGGGAGGTTAGAGCATGGTTACCCAACTGGCGGAACAAATATATAGTCAACTATATCTGTTTGGACTTCTTGCGGTCAATTTTGTGTTTACAAATTATTTGTAATTATGTTCCGGCTGAATCTAGTTGATGATCCCTGGGTTAGAGACAGAGAGAGGGAGAGATGAAGAGGGAGGTTAGAGAGAGAGAGGTTAGAGAGAGGTTAGAGAGAGCTGAATAGAGAGAGGTCAGAGAGAGAGAGGTTAGAGAGAGAGGTTAGAGAGAGATGAATAGAGAGAGGTCAGAGAGAGAGAGGTTAGAGAGAGATGAATAGAGAGAGGTCAGAGAGAGAGAGGTTAGAGAGAGATGAATAGAGAGAGGTCAGAGAGAGAGAGGTTAAGAGAGAGAGGTTAGAGAGAGAGAGAGGTTAGAGAGAGATGGGTAAAGAGAGTTGGTAGAGAAAAAGATGGAGAGAGAGTAGAGAAAGAGAGAGAGAGAGAGGTTAGACAGAGAGAGATGTGTTATAAGAGATGAACAGAGAAAGATAGAAAGAATCAACTATTAAAGACTACCAGAACCCACTGGATTCTCCAATTACATTGAATGAACTACAAGACAAAATACCAACCCTCCAAACCAAAAAGAGCTGTGGTGTTGATGGTATCCTCAATTAAATGTTAAAATATACAGACCACAAATTCCAACTGGCTATACTTAAACTCTTTAACATCATCCTTAGCGCTGGCATCTTCCACAATATTTGGAACCAAGGACTGATCACCCAAATCCACAAACGTGGAGACAAATTTGACCCCAATAACTACCGTGGGATATGCGTCAAGAGCAACCTTGGGAAAATCCTCTGCATTATCATTCACAGCAGACTCGTACATTTCCTCAGTGAAAACAATGTACTGAGCAAATGTTAAATTGTCTTTTTACCAAATTACCGTACGACAGACCACGTATTCACCCTCCACACCCTAATTGACAAACAAACAAACCAAAACAAAGGCAAAGTCTTCTCATGCTTTGTTGATTTCAAAAAAGCTTTTGACTCAATTTGGCATGAGGGTCTGCTAAACAAACTGATGGAAAGTGGTGTTGGGTTCAAAACATAAACATACGACATTATAACATCCATGTACGCAAACTAGTTACCGCTTGACGATGCAGCTTGAAAGATGCAGCTTAAGCCCCACCCTCTTCAACATATATATCAACGAATTGGCGAGGGCACTAGAACAGTCTGCAGCACCCGGCCTCACCCTACTAGAATCTGAAGTCAAATGTCTACTGTTAGCTGATGAACTGGTGCTTCTGTCACCAACCAAGGAGGGCCTACAGCAGCACCTAGATGTTCACCTGGCGCCGACGAAGATGGCGGCCTCGCGACTAGCTCTTAGGAAACTTTGCAGTATTTAGTTTTTTTTTATGTATTATTTTTTACATTATTAGCTCATAAAGTGTTTTGCATCAGCCGGGAAAACCTATTGGAGCGGCGGTAACTCACCAGCATTACGACCAGGAATACGACTTTCCCGAAGCAGATCCTTTGTTTGCTCTCCCCAGGGCAACTGAACTGATTCCAGCGGCTGACCCAAAACATCGCCGGCGGAGGAGAGGCACTCGGAGCGGCCTGCTGGTCCGACTTAGGAGGCGCGCACACCACCCACCGCTTCCAAGTATTCTACTCGCTAATGTTCAATCTTTGGTTAACAAGGTCGACGAACTACGGGCAAGGATTTCTTTCCAGAGAGACATCAAGGCCTGTAACATACTCTGTTTCACGGAAACATGGCTCTCTTGGGATATTCTGTCGGAATCGGTCCAGCCAGATGTGTTCTCAGTTCAGGAATAAATATCTCTCCGGGAAGCAGAAGGGCGGAGGTGTATGTTTCATGATTAACGACTCATGGTGTAATTGTAGTAACATACAGGAGCTCGAGTCCTTCAGTTCACCTGACCTAGAATATCTCACAATCAAATGCCGACCGTATTATCTCCCAAGATAATTTTATTTGGTTATAGTCACGGCCGTGTATATCCCCCCTCAAGCCGATACCACGACGGCCCTCAAAGAACTTCACTGGACCTTATGCAAACTGGAAACCACATATCCTGAGGCTGCATTTATTGTAGACAGGGATTTTAACAAAGCAAATTTGAGGACTAGGCTGCCGAAGTTCTATCAACATATCGACTGTTGTACTCGCGCTGCTAAAATCCTTTGCCCTTTATGGTTGTGAGGTCTGGGGTCCGCTCACTAACCAATAATTCACAAAATGGGACAAATACCAAATTGCATGCAGAATTCAGCAAAAATATCCTCAGTGTACAACGTAAAACCCCAAATAATGCATGCAGAGCAGAATTAGACCAATACCCGCTAATTATCAAAATCCAGAAAAGAGCTGTTAAATTCTACAACCACCTAAAAGGAAGTGATTCCCAAACCTTCCATAACAAAGCCATCACCTACAGAGAGATGAACCTGGAGAAGAGTCCCCTAAGCAAGCTGGTCACAAACACAAACAGACCCCACAGAGCCCCATGACAGAGTAGAGATGGACAGAGAGAGAGAGAGTAGAGAGAGAGAGGAGAGAGAGAGAGAGAGAGAGAGAGCGAGAGAGCGTAGAGATGGACAGAGAGAGAGAGAGTAGAGATGGACAGAGATAGAGTACATATGGACAGAGAGAGAGAGAGAGAGAGAGAGAGAGAGAGAGAGAGAGAGAGAGAGAGAGAGAGAGAGAGAGAGAGAGAGAGAGAGAGAGGGAGAGAGAGAGTAGAGATGGACAGAGAGAGAGATGACAGAGAAAGTAGAGATGGACAGAGAAAGAAAGAGAGAGTAGAGATGTACAGAGAAAGAAAGAGAGAGTAGAGATGGACATAGAGAGATAAAAAGAGATGGAGAGAGAGAGTAGAGATGGACAGAGAGAGAGAGAGAGAGAGAGAGAGAGGGGATATGGACAGAGAGAGAGAGAAGCCATGAGACAGAGGAAATAGCAGACATACAGCTGTAGTCCCAGCAGTGACCAGCAGAGTGCACCCTTTCCCTGTTTCTAGCCCACTAGTGAGCAGACATGAGGGTCACTATAGAAGTAAGGCTGAACGATTTTGGAAAATAATCTAATTGCGATTTTTTGCCCCCAATATTGCGATTGCGATTTAATATGCGATTTAATTTATTTATCCTTTTTCCCCTACAAAACATAATGAATGATTTAAATATGACCAACACAATAGTATATACATTTAGTGTGAAATGTTCTTTCCCATAGGCTGGGTCTATTTGTTAGAATTAAATTCAAACATGTATGACTTGAAATAAATGACATTTTTATTGAACTGCTCATTACAGAAACATCTGTGGCTTTGCCACTGTGCATTTAAATAATTTAAACAAAGGCATGAACTTTGTAAACACTGTGTGCAAAAGGTACAGTCTTAAGAAAAAAAATATTTTAAATTGTATGTATCTTACTGCTCCCAAGTCAGTAACATTTCACACAACTGAAACAAGGAATTTGCTTTGAAAATATTTTGTAAAATCAAAGTAAATAAAGTTATAAATAAAAAATGAGAAATGCACTTTTAATTTAGACAAACTATTTTTTATAAACGATTTGAATATTATAATATAAAATAGATGAGCCTCACTTATCTCAAGTACACAACAATAACACACCACACAGACTAAAGTTCACTACGAGTATGGCACTGCCAGCCATACTTATCCAACAGTTCTGATCAATAAAATGGACTGTAAGACTCTGGTACGGCTCAGCTGTGCGGCTTGACCACATATCAGTAGTGCTAGCAAAAAAACTCCACCGTTTTAAGTTCCGCGGCGACTTTCTCTTTGCACTTTTTGTACAGCTCCGGTATGGCAGTCTGACTGAAGTATGTGCGGGAGGGTATACTGTAACGTTTATCAAGCGTATGTATTAATGCCATGAACCCAGGCTTGGTCACCGTGCTGAGAGGCATCATATCTTTGGCTATGAACTCGGTTATTGTCCGAGTGATTTCTCCGTGCCGTTTTGAATTACGTTCATACGGGAGTGACACTTTCGAACATTTCTGTCAGTGATCCCTGTCTTGAGGTATTTGGCTTGTCTCGCGCACTGATGCTCGGCATTTTGGTCATACAACTGTCATGCATTGATTTGTGGTATTTTTTTAAGTGCTGAAACAGGTTTGTAGTGTTACCCCGTGAAGTAGCAATCGGAGCACGGCATGCTCTGCACAACACCCGACGCTGCTCAGCATCTTCTTTTTAAAACCAAAATAGTTCCACACCACCGACGTGCTGTTCCTCTTCGATATTAAAGTATCAGCTGTGTCAGTTTCTGACTGTTCCGTCGAGCAAGAGGCCATTGCGCTGGACAGCATGAAAAGTCGCGTCACGTGACCACCTCAAATCGCGCACGTTGCGATTAGAAAATCGCGTTCAGTCAAATCGCGATATTATCGCGAATGCAATTAATCGTTCAGCCCTATATAGAAGCCAGTGTTGTTTCATCCTCCATGCTTACATGCATTCAGGCCTAGTAACCAGTTACCAGGCTGGCTTCTAATTAAGCTAACTGCTTGTGGGTTGTCAGTTCAAAATGTTTTAAACTCATTCAGAGACCTAACCACACCATGTCTAAGAAGTGTATCCCAAACAGACATTACTGTCAGTAGAGTGAGTTAGTCAGCGTTTCTCAACTCCCGTCCTGAAGTAGCCCCAACATTTTTGTTGTCGCACCAGACAAACAAACCTCATTAAACTAGTTAAGGACTTCATGATTAGTTGTTAGTAGAATCAGGTGTGCTTGTGTGTCTACAGCAAAACATTTGTACCGTTAGGGGGTACCGGAGGACCAGAGTTGGGAAATACAACACTGGCAGGTCCAGACACTACATGGTGAGAGGAGAAACTAATCATTTTTACATTTACATTTACGTCATTTAGCAGTGCGACTTACAGGAGCAATTAGGGTTAAGTGCCTTGCTCAAGGGCACGTCGACAGATTTTTCACCTACAAAAATAAACATTTTCTTCAGCGTATTCCAGGACATTTTTCTTTAGGATAGTAGTCTAATGCAGTGGTTCCCAAACCTCTCCAACTGTGGGGACGCCCAGACGTTTCACCACTTTGTTGTAGCCCTGAACTAGCTCACCTGATCGACCTAGTCAAGGGCTTGGTGATGAGTTGACCAGTTGAATCAGATGTGCTAGTAGCTCTGGAATAGTTCTACTAAATATGTCTGACGGGTCCAGACTAACAGAGGCAGGTTCTGAGAATCAGTCTTACAGGGTAATGGTTCACAGAGAATTCACCCAACAAAGGCCCACATAACAAACTTAACCATAGCCTTCTTTAGTGTGTGTGTGTGTGTGTGTATGTGTGTGTGTGTGTGTAAGCCTCTGGTTGTAAGAAGATCAGGTTTAAGTAGCGTCTGTTAGTGTTTACTGAAGACTGACGTACACATTCTGATCAGAGAGAGATGGAGTCAGAGAGAGAGAGAGAGAGAGAGAGAGAGAGAGAGAGAGAGAGAGAGAGAGAGAGAGAGAGAGAGAGAGAGAGAGAGAGAGAGAGAGAGAGAGAGAGAGAGAGAGAGAGAGAGAGAGAGAGAGAGACACAGAGAGGGTAGTGGTGGTTTGTGTGGCTGTTGCTATGGTAGCAGTGCTAGCTTTCCCTGGCATCCCCTTACTGCCAAAAAAACAGATAAGACACACACACACACACTCTCTCACACACACACACACACTCTCACACACACACACAGAGGCGTTAATTAGGGCGTCTCTTAAGGAGCCACTAAAGACCCTGTGAAAAATGAATGCTCATTTGAGAGGTCATTAATTTGCACAGTTATGCAAATTAGGTGGCAATTACAGCGTAGTTCCCTGGATCAGCTCACATTTATAATCACACAATGAAGGATATGACAGGATCCACATCTGGCAACCGGCCAGTCTACAATACACACACACACAGTCTGCAATATACACACAGACACACACAGTCTACAATATACACACAGACACACACAGTCTACAATATACACACAGACACACACAGTCTGCAATATACACACAGACACACACAGTCTGCAATATACACACAGTCTGCTATACAAAGGCAGGCAGACAGACAGACAGGTGTCAGTACAAGAGCTAACCTCTGCTGGTTTCAGACCCAACCTGGCAACTAACAGCAAACAGCCCAATATGATAAATGACAATACAGTTCCTGTAATTATATAGGCCTTAGTGCTGAGTTACAGTTACTGTAATTATTTAGGCCTTAGTGCTGAGTTACAGTTACTGTAATTATATAGGCCTTAGTGCTGAGTTACAGTTACTGTAATTATATAGGCCTTAGTGCGGAGCGATTAACCAACATTTATTATTTTTCGTTTTTTTAAAAACTAATTGACTGATGTTGGTTCAATTATTTACATTTGTTTTATGTAAGCTCAATGAGCAGTTTTTCTAGAGATAAATCAGATGAAGCCCGAACTGTGCGATGTAGTAGAGAGTTGTAGTTTCCGACAGGCCAATATTCTACATACAGGACCAGTCAAAAGTTTGGACACACCTACTCATTCAAGGGTTTTTCTTTATTTTTACTATTTTCTACATTGTATAATAGAAGTGAAGACATCATGTAGTAACCAAAAAAGTGTTTAAAAAAATCAAAATATATTTTATATTTGAGATTCTTCAAATAGCCACCCTTTGCCTTGATGACAGCTTTGCACACTCTTGGCATTCTCTCAACCAGCTTCACCTGGAATGCTTTTCCAACAGTCTTGAAGGAGTTCCCACATATGCTGAGCACTTGTTGACTGCTTTCCCTTCACTCTACGGTCCGACTCATCCCAAACCATCTCAATTGGGTTGAGGTCGGGGGATTCTGGAGGCCAGGTTATTTGATGCAGCACTCCATCACTCTCCTTCTTGGTAAAATAGCCCTTACACAGCCTGGAGGTGTGTTGGGTCATTGTCCTGTTGAAAAATAAACGATAGTCCCACTAAGCCCAAACCAGATGTGATGGCATATCACTGCAGAATGCTGTGGTAGCCATGCTGGTTAAATGTGCCTTGAATTCTAAATAAATCACAGACAGTGTCACCAGCAAAGCACCCCAACACCATAACACCACCTCCTCTATGCTTTACGGTGGGAAATACACATGCAGAGATCATCCGTTCATCCACACCGCGTCTTACAAAGACACGGCGGTTGGAACCAAAAATCTCAAATTTGGACTCATCAGACCAAAGGACAAATTTCCACCGGTCCATTGCTCGTGTTTCTTGGCCCAAGCAAGTCTCTTCTTATTATTGGTGTCCTTTAGTAGTGGTTTCTTTGCAACAATTCGACCATAAAGGCCTGATTCACACAGTCTCCTCTGAACAGTTGATGTTGATGTGTCCGTTACTTGAACTCTGTGAAGCATTTATTTGGGCTGCAATTTCTGAGGCTGGTAACTCTAATGAACTTATCCTCTGCAGCAGAGGTAACTCTGGGTCTTCCATTCCTGTGGTGGTCCTCATGAGAGCCAGTTTCATCATAGCGCTTGATAGTTTTTGCGACTGCACTTGAAGAAACTTTCAAAGTTCTTGACATTTTCCGTATTTACTGACTTTCATGTCTTAAATTAATGATGGACTGTCGTTTCTCTTTGCTTATTTGAGCTGTTCTTGCCATAATATGGACTTGGTCTTTTACCAAATAGGGCTCTCTTCTGTATACCCCCCCCTACCTTGTCACAACACAACTGATTGGCTCAAACACATTAAGAAGGAAATAAATTCCACAAATTAACTTTTAAGAAGGCACACCTGTTAACTGAAATGCATTCCAGGTGACTACCTCATGAAGCTGGTTGAGAGAATGCCAAGAGTGTGCAAAGCTGACATCAAGGCAAAGGTTGGCTATTTGAAGAATCTCAAATAAAAAAACAATTGGGATTTGTTTAACACTTTTTTGGTTACTACATGATTCTATATGTGTTATTTCATAGTTTTGATGTCTTCACTATTATTCTACAATGTAAAATATAGTAAAAAATTAAGAAAAACCCTTGAATGAGTAGGTGTGTCCAAACTTTTGTCTGGTAGTGTAGTTTAGCGCATAAAACGTGGTAATTAACTACAATGACCATAATCCATTGCGCATCTACTTGTCCGGTCTGTGTGTTTCTTTTACGCCTGTTAGGTTAGTGTGGTGAAGACAGAGATAGAGAAGAGACAGAAGAATGAGCGATGGAGAGGGATAGAGAGCGGTTTCTAAGTGATTAATAGTCGGTATTCAGCAGTCATAACAGTCTGCCTTATTTACTTTGAAGATCTACTAAAATAGTGATTTTGTCAGACAGCATAGGCAGCAGCTCTATAGAGATGAGATGATGACTTGGAATGAAATAATAAAGTAATCAAATAAATTACATGTAATATACACAACAATTGAAATATTTTATTAAAGTTATGTGAATAAATTAAATCAAATTTTATTTGCCACATGCACCGAATACAACAGGTGTAGACATTACCGTGAAATGCTTACTTACAGCCCTTAACCAACAATGCTTTTATTTTTTTTATAAAAAAGTAAAATAAAACAATAAAAAAGTGTTGAGGAAAAAAAAAAGAGCAGAAGTAAAATAAAATAACAGTAGGGAGGCTATATATACAGGGGGGTACCGGCGCAGAGTCAATGTGCGGGTCACCGGCTAGTTGAGGTAATTGAGGTAATATGTACATGTGGGTAGAGTTAAAGTGACTATGCATAAATAATTAACAGAGTAGCAGCAGCGTAAAAAGATGGGGTGTGGGGGGGGGGCAGTGCAAATAGTCCGGGTAGCCATGATTAGCTGTTTAGGAGTCTTATGGCTTGGGGGTAGAAGCTGTTGAGAAGCCTTTTGGACCTAGACTTGGCGCTCCGGTACCGCTTGCCGTGCGGTAGCAGAGAGAACAGTCTATGACTAGGGTGGCTGGAGTCTTTGACAATTTTGAGGGCCTTCCTCTGACACCGCCTGGTATAGAGGTCCTGGATGGCAGGAAGCTTGGCCCCAGTGATGTACTGGGCCGTACGCACTACCCTCTGTAGTGTCTTGTGGTCGGAGGCCGAGCAGTTGCCATACCAGGCGGTGATACAACCAGTCAGGATGCTCTCGATGGTGCAACTGTAGAACTTTTTGAGGATCTGAGGACCCATGCCAAATCTCTTCAGTCTCCTGAGGGGGAATAGGCTTTATCGTGCCTGCTTCACGACTGTCTTGGTGTGTTTGGACCATGATAGTTCATTGGTGATGTGGACACCAAGGAACTTGAAGCTCTCAACCTGTTCCACTCCAGCCCCGTCGATGAGAATGGGGGCGTGCTCAGTCCTCTTTTTTTTCCTGTAGTCCACAATCATCTCCTTTGTCTTGGTCACGTTGAGGGAGAGGTTGTTATCCTGGCACCACACGGCCAGGTCTCTGACCTCCTCCCTATAGGCTGTCTCATCGTTGTCTGTGATCAGGCCTAACACTGTTGTGTCGTGGGCGAACTTGATGATGGTGTTGGAGTCGTGCCTGGCCATGCAGTCATGGGTGAACAGGGAGTACAGGAGGGGACTGAGAACGCACCCCTGAGGGGCCCCCGTGTTGAGGATCAGCATGGCAGATGTGTTGTTACCTACCCTTACCACCTGGGGGCAGCCCATCAGGAAGTCCAGGATCCAGTTGCAGAGGGAGGTGTTTAGTCCAAGGATCCTTAGCTTAGTGATGAGCTTTGAGGGCACTATGGTGTTGAACGCTGAGCTGTAGTCGATGAATAGTATTCTCACGTACAGTGAGGGAAAAAAGTATTTGATCCGCAGCTGATTTTGTACGTTTGCCCACTGACAAAGACATGATCAGTCTATCATTTTAATGGTAGATTTACTTGAACAGTGAGAGACAGAATAATAACAAAAAAATTCAGAAAAACGCATGTCAAAAATGTTATAAATTGATTTGCATTTTAATGAGGGAAATAAGTATTTGACCCCTCTGCAAAACATGACTTAGTACTTGGTGGCAAAACCCTTGTTGGCAATCACAGAGGTCAGACGTTTCTTGTAGTTGGCCACCAGGTTTGCACACATCTCAGGAGGGATTTTGTCCCACTCCTCTTTGCAGATCTTCTCCAAGTCATTAAGGTTTCAAGGCTGACGTTTGGCAACTCGAACCTTCAGCTCCCTCCACAGATTTTCTATGGGTTTAAGGTCTGGAGACTGGCTAGGCCACTCCAGGACCTTAATGTGCTTCTTCTTGAGCCACTCCTTTGTTGCCTTGGCCGTGTGTTTTGGGTCATTGTCATGCTGGAATACCCATCCACGACCCATTTTCAATGCCCTGGCTGAGGGAAGGAGGTTCTCACCCAAGATTTGATGGCCCCGTCCATCGTCCTTTTGATGCGGTGAAGTTGTCCTGTCCCCTTAGCAGAAAAACACCCCCAAAGCATAATGTTTCCACCTCCATGTTTGACGGTGGGGATGGTGTTCTTGGGGTCATAGGCAGCATTCCTCCTCCTCCAAACACGGCGAGTTGAGTTGATGCCAAAGAACTCGATTTTGGTCTCATCTGACCACAACACTTTTACCCAGTTCTCCTCTAAATCATTCAGATGTTCATTGGCAAACTTCAGACGGGCGTGTATATGTGCTTTCTTGAGCAGGGGGACCTTGCGGGCGCTGCAGGATTTCAGTCCTTCACGGCGTAGTATGTTACCAATTGTTTTCTTGGTGACTATGGTCCCAGCTGCCTTGAGCTCATTGACAAGATCCTCCCGTGTAGTTCTGGGCTGATTCCTCACCGTTCTCATGATCATTGCAACTCCACGAGGTGAGATCTTGCATGGAGCCCCAGGCCGAGCGAGATTGACAGTTCTTTTGTGTTTCTTCCATTTGCGAATAATCGCACCAACTGTTGTCACCTTCTCACCAAGCTGCTTGGCGATGATCTTGTAGCCCTTCCAGCCTTGTTTAGGTCTACAATCTTGTCCCTGACATCCTTGGAGAGCTCTTTGGTCTTGGCCATGGTGGAGAGTTTGGAATCTGATTGATTGACTGCTTCTGTGGACAGGTGTCTTTTATAACGGTAACAAACTGAGATTAGGAGCACTCCCTTTAAGAGTGTGCTCCTAATCTCAGCTCGTTACCTGTATAAAAGACACCTGGGAGCCAGAAATCTTTCTGATTGAGAGGGGGTCAAATACTTATTTCCCTCATTAAAATGCAAATAAATTTATAACATTTTTTTCTGGATTATTTTGTTGTTATTCTGTCTCTCACTGTTCAAATAAACCTACCATTAAAATTTTAGACTGATTATTTCTTTGTCAGTGGGCAAACGTACAAAATCAGCAGGGGATCAAATACTTTTTCCCCCTCACTGTAGGTGTTCCTCTTGTCCAGGTGGGAAATGGCAGTGTGGAGTGCAATAGATATTGCATCATCTGTGGATCTGTTGGGGCGGTATGCAAATTGGAGTGGGTCTAGGGTTTCTGGGATAATGGTGTTGATGTGAGCCATGACCAGCCTTTCAAAGCACTTCATGGCTACAGACATCAGTGCTACGGGTCGGTAGTCATTTAGGCAGGTTATCTTAGTGTCCTTAGGCACGGGGACTATGGTGGTCTGCTTGAAACATGTTGGTATTACAGACTCAGTCAGGGACATGTTGAAAATGTCAGTGAAGACACTTGCCAGTTGGTCAGCACATGCTCGGAGTAGACGTCCTGGTAATCCGTCTGGCCCTGCGGCCTTGTGAATGTTGACCTGCTTAAAAGTCTTACTCACATCGGCTACGGAGAGCGTGATCACATAGTCAGCCGGAACAGCTGGTGCTCTCATGCATGCTTCAGTGTTGCTTGCCTCGAAGCGAGCATAGAAGTGGTTTAGCTCGTCTGGTAGGCTTGTGTCACTGGGCAGCTCGCGGCTGTGCTTCCCTTTGTAGTCTGTAATAGTTTTCAAGTCCTGCCACATCCGACGAGCATCAGAGCCGGTGTAGTACGATTCAATCTTAGTCCTGTATTGACTCTTTGCCTGTTTGATGGTTCGTCGGAGGGCATAGCGGGATTTCTTATAAGCGTCCAGGTTTGAGTCCCGCTCCTTGAAAGCGGCAGCTCTACCCTTTAGCTCAGTGTGGATGTTGCCTGTAATCCATGGCTTCTGGTTGGGGTATGTACGTACGGTCACTGTGGGGATGACGTCATCGATGCACTTATTGATGAAGGCAGTGACTGATGTGGTGTACTCCTCAATGTTATCTGAAGAATCCCGGAACATGTTCCAGTCTGTGCTAGCAAAACAGTCCTGTAGCTTAGCATCTGCGTCATCTGACGACTTTTTTATTAACCGAGTCACTGGTGCTTCCTGCTTTAGTTTTTGGTTATAAGCAGGAATCAGGAGGATAGAGTTATGGTCAGATTTGCCAAATGGATGGCGAGGGAGAGCTTTGTATGCGTCTCTGTGTGTGGAGTAAAGGTGGTCTATTTTTTTCCCCCTCTGGTTGCACATTTAACATGCTGGTAGAAATTAGGTAGAACGGATTTAAGTTTCCCTGCATTAAAGTCCCCGGCCACTAGGAGCGCTGCCTCTGGTTGAGCGTTTTCCTGTTTACTTATGGCCTTATACAGCTTATTGAGTGCAATCTTAATGCCAGCATTGGTTTGTGGTGGTAAATAGACAGCTATGAAAAATATAGATGAAAACTCTCTTGGTAAATAGTGTGGTCTACAGCTTATCATAAGATACTCTACCTCAGGCGAGCAAAACCTCGAGACTTCCTTAGTATTTGATTTTGTGCACCAGCTGTTGTTTACAAATATACACAGACCACCATCCCTTGTCTTACCGGAGTCAGCTGTTCTATCCTGCTGATGTAGCGTATATCCTGTCAGCTGTATGTTGTCCATGTCATCGTTCAGCCACGACTTGGTGGTGAAAGTTTTTAATGTCCCGTTGGTAGGATAACCGTAATCGTAGGTCATCTAATTTATTTTCAAATGATTGAAGATTGGCTAATAGGATTGATGGAAGAGGCAGTTTACTCGCTCGCCGTCGGATCCTTACAAGGCATCCCGACCTACGTCCACGATATCTCAGTCTCTTTCTCCTGCGAATGACGGGGATTTGGGCCTTGTCGGGTGACTGTAGGATATCCTTCGCGTCCGACTCGTTGCAGAAAAATCTTCGTCCAATACGAGGTGAGTAATCACTGTCCTGATATCCAGAAGCTCTTTTTGGTTATAAGAGACAGTGGCAGAAACATTATGTACAGAATAAATTACAAATAACGCGAAAAAACACACATAATAGTACAATTGGTTAGAGGGCTGTAAAACGGCAGCCATCTTCTCCGGCGCCAAGTCGTAATAATGATAAGCAGTAATGGGCAGTCACTACCATCATGGGACTTTTATTCATTGTTTTATTCTGTGTTGTTACAGGATTTAACCCACATAATGCATAGTGTGTTTAATGTCTAAAATAATAATAAAAACCATTATTATTTTTTATTAATCTAGCCGAAACAACTTCAAAAAGCCCTAATCGCTCAGCACTAAAAGGCCTATACAGTGGGGGAAAAAAGTATTTAGTCAGCCACCAATTGTGCAAGTTCTCCCACTTAAAAAGATGAGAGAGGCTTGTAATTTTCATCATAGGTACACGTCAACTATGACAGACAAATTGCGAATTTTTTTCTCCAGAAAATCACATTGTAGGATTTTTTATGAATTTATTTGCAAATTATGGTGGAAAATAAGTATTTGGTCACCTACAAACAAGCAAGATTTCTGGCTCTCACAGACCTGTAACTTCTTCTTTAAGAGGCTCCTCTGTCCTCCACTCGTTACCTGTATTAATGGCACCTGTTTGAACTTGTTATCAGTATAAAAGACACCTGTCCACAACCTCAAACAGTCAAACTCCAAACTCCACTATAGCCAAGACCAAAGAGCTGTCAAAGGACACCAGAAACAAAATTGTAGACCTGCACCAGGCTGGGAAGACTGAATCTGCAATAGGTAAGCAGCTTGGTTTGAAGAAATCAACTGTGGGAGCAATTATTAGGAAATGGAAGACATACAAGACCACTGATAATCTCCCTCGATCTGGGGCTCCACGCAAGATCTCACCCCCGTGGGGTCAAAATGATCACAAGAACGGTGAGCAAAAATCCCAGAACCACACGGGGGGACCTAGTGAATGACCTGCAGAGAGCTGGGACCAAAGTAACAAAGCCTACCATCAGTAACACACTACGCCGCCAGGGACTCAAATCCTGCAGTGCCAGACGTGTCCCCCCTGCTTAAGCCAGTACATGTCCAGGCCCGTCTGAAGTTTGCTAGAGTGCATTTGGATGATCCAGAAGAGGATTGGGAGAATGTCATATGGTCAGATGAAACCAAAATATAACTTTTTGGTAAAAACTCAACTCGTCGTGTTTGGAGGACAAAGAATGCTGAGATGCATCCAAAGAACACCATACCTACTGTGAAGCATGGGGGGTGGAAACATCATGCTTTGGGGCTGTTTTTCTGCAAAGGGACCAGGACGACTGATCCGTGTAAAGGAAAGAATGAATGGGGCCATATATCGTGAGATTTTGAGTGAAAACCTCCTTCCATCAGCAAGGGCATTGAAGATGAAACGTGGCTGGGTCTTTCAGCATGACAATGATCCCAAACACACCGCCCGGGCAACGAAGGAGTGGCTTCGTAAGAAGCATTTCAAGGTCCTGGAGTGGCCTAGCCAGTCTCCAGATCTCAACCCCATAGAAAATCTTTGGAGGGGAGTTGAAAGTCCGTGTTGCCCAGCGACAGCCCCAAAACATCACTGCTCTAGAGGAGATCTGCATGGAGGAATGGGCCAAAATACCAGCAACAGTGTGTGAAAACCTTGTGAAGACTTACAGAAAACGTTTGACCTGTGTCATTGCCAACAAAGGGTATATAACAAAGTATTGACAAACTTTTGTTATTGACCAAATACTTATTTTCCACCATAATTTGCAAATAAATTCATTAAAAATCCTACAATGTGATTTTCTGGATTTTTTTTCCTCATTTTGTCTGTCATAGCTGACGTGTACCTATGATGAAAATTACAGGCCTCTCATCTTTTTAAGTTGGAGAACTTGCACAATTGGTGGCTGACTAAATACTTTTTTCCCCCACTGTATCTGAAACTGGCAACTAAACACAGTTACTACTACATCTTTCCCCAACTGAAACTCTGCTGTAACTGGGAACACCCATGAACTTCAACTGGATCAGAAACTTGCAACCAAAACTATAATATCTTTGTATCTAATTAGGCACAAAATATCAAACTCCCATCCATCCTTTCCCTAACAACCCAAAACATTCACACACACTGCTCTTGGCACTTACACCATACAATATGAAAACACAAGTAACATCAACAAATGTGTAATTTTTAATTCGTTTGAGACACCAGAACTGTGTTGTGTTTATGATGCATGTTGGAGCTCATTGTTAAAGCTGCATTATGATGCATGTTGGAGCTCATTGTTGAAGCTGCATTATGATGCATGTTGGAGCTCATTGTTGAAGCTGCATTATGATGCATGTTGGAGCTCATTGTTAAAGCTGCATTATGATGCATAACAAGACCAAAACATTTAAACAAAAAATAAACAACTATGACAATAACCGTGGCTATCTGCATGACAATTAAACGGTAATCAAAATGTCAATCGTCACAGCCCTACCCCACACACAGCTTTGACAGATTAACTAGATTAATATAATCCAACAACTCAATCCAAATAAACACCTGTACATTAACTCACACACACGGGCGTGCACACACACACACACACACACTTTGGCAGTGTGTAATAGCAAGTACGGTAACGTCTGCACTGATTTGATGTCAGTGTGAGTATGTGTGTTTGCAACAATATGCAATGGCAGTGAGGGTGTGATATGCTTTATCAGCGTGTGTGTCTCTGTGTGCGTGTGTGTCTCTGTGTGCGTGTGTGTCTCTGTGTGTGTGTGTGTGTCACATGACTCAACAGACAGGAGGATCTCCCCGTTTCTTGGGAGAGTGGAAGGAGAAGAAGAATTAACTGAGATTAGAGTTTACACAGAAATCCTTCCCCTCCCTCCCTCCTTCCATCCTTCCCCTCCCCTCCCTCCTTCCATCCTTTCCCTCCCCTCCCTCCTTCCCCTCCCATCCCTCCTTCCATCCTTCCCCTCCCCTCCCTCCTTCCCCTCCCCTCCTCTCCTTCAATACCTCCCCTCTTTCCATCCCTCCATCTACTCTCTTACGCCTGCCACTCGGATCATTCCATCATTTAGTTCATCATAATCCCACTCCGCTAATAACTCAGGATGAGAAAGGAGAGAGAGAAAGAGAGGGAGGATAGATACTAACATACTGTGTTGTGTTGCTGAGACAGAGAAATGGATGGAGAGAGATTTTTTATTTATTTATTTTTTATTTAACCTTTATTTAACCAGGTAAGCCAGTTGAGAACAAGTTCTCATTTACAACTGTGACCTGGCCAAGATAAAGCAAAGCAGTGCGATAAAAACAACAACACAGAGTTACATTTGGGGTAAAAAAAACATAAGGTCATAAAATACAACAAAAAATATATATACAGTGTGTGCAAATGTAGCAAGTTATGGAGGTAAGGCAATAAATAGGCAATAGTGCAAAATAATTACAATTAGTATTAACACTGGAATGCTAGATGTGCAAGAGATTATGTGCAAATAGAGATACTGGGGTGCAAAAGAGCAAAATAAATAACAATATAGGGATGAGGTAGTTGGGTGGGCTAATTTCAGATGGGCTGTGTACATGTGCAGTGATCGGTAAGGTGCTCTGACAACTGATGCTTAAAGTTAGTGAGGGAGATGAGAGTCTCCAGCTTCAGAGATTTTTGCAATTCGTTCCAGTCATTGGCAGCAGAGAACTGGAAGGAATGGCGGCCAAAGGAGGTGTTGGCTTTGGGAATGACCAGTGAGATATACCTGCTGGAGCGCAGACTACGGGTGGGTGCTGCTACGGTGACCAATGAGCTAAGATAAGGCGGGGATTTGCCTAGCAGTGATTTATAGATGGCCTGGAGCCAGTGGGTTTGACGACGAACATGTAGTGAGGACCAGCCAACAAGAGCGTACAGGTCACAGTGGTGGGTAGTGTATGGGGCTTTGGAGACAAAACGGATGGCACTGTGATAGACTACATCCAATTTGCTGAGTAGAGTGTTGGAGGCTATTTTGTAAATGACATCGCCGAAGTCAAGGATCGGTAGGATAGTCAGTTTTACGAGGGCATGTTTGGCAGCATGAGTGAAGGAGGCTTTGTTGCGAAATAGGAAGCCGATTCTAGATTTAACTTTGGATTGGAGATTCTTAATGTGAGTCTGGAAGGAGAGTTTACAGTCTAACCAGACACCTAGGTATTTGTAGTTGTCCACATACTCTAGGTCAGACCCGTCGAGAGTGGTGATTCTAGTCGGGTGGGCGGGTGCCAGCAGCGTTCGATTGAAGAGCATGCATTTAGTTTTACTAGTGTTTAAGAGCAGTTGGAGGCTACTGAAGGAGTGTTGTATGGCATTGAAGCTCGTTTGGAGGTTTGTTAACACAGTGTCCAATGAAGGGCCAGATGTATACAAAATGGTGTCGTCTGCGTAGAGGTGGATCTGAGAGTCACCAGCAGCAAGAGCGACATCATTGATATACACGGAGAAAAGAGTCGGCCCAAGAATTGAACCCTGTGGCACCCCCATAGAGACTGCCATAGGTCCAGACAACAGGCCCTCCGATTTCACACATTGAACTCTATCTGAGAAGTAGTTGGTGAATCAGGCGAGGCAGTCATTTGAGAAACCAAGGCTATTTAGTCTGCCAATAAGAATGCGGTGGTTGACAGAGTCGAAAGCCTTGGCCAGGTCGATGAAGACGGCTGCACAGTACTGTCTATTATCGATCGCGGTTATAATATCGTTTAGGACCTTGAGCGTGGCTGAAGTGCACCCATGACCAGCTCGGAAACCAGATTGCATAGCGGAGAAGGTACGGTGGGATTCGAAATGGTTGGTGATCTGTTTGTTAACTTGGCTTTCAAATACTTTCGAAAGGCAGGGCAGGATGGATATAGGTATGTAACAGTTTGGATCTAGAGTGTCACCCCCTTTGAAGAGGGGGATGACCGCGGCAGCTTTCCAATCTCTGGGGATCTCAGACGTTACGAAAGAGAGGTTGAACAGGCTAGTAATAGGGGTTTCGACAATTTCGGCGGCTAGTTTTAGAAAGAAAGGGTCCAGATTGTCTAGCCCAGCTGATTTGTAGGGGTCCAGATTTTGCAGCTCTTTCAAAACATCAGCTGTCTGAATTTGTGTGAAGGAGAAGCGGGGGGGGCATGGGCAAGTTGCAGCGGAGGGTGCAGAGTTGGTGGCCGGGATAGTGGTAGCCAGGTGGAAAGCATGGCCAGCGTAGCAAAATGCTTGTTGAAATTCTCGATTATTGTAGATTTATCGGTGGTGATAGTGTTTCCTAGCCTCAGTGCAGTGGGCAGCTGGGAGGAAGTGCTCTTATTCTCCATGGACTTTACAGTGTCCCAAAACTTTTTGGAGTTAGTGCTACAGGATGCAAATTTCTGTTTGAAAAAGTTAGCCTTTGCTTTCCTGACTGCTTGTGTATATTGGTTCCTAACTTCCCTGAAAAGTTGCATATCGCGGGGGCTATTTGATGCTAATGCAGTACGCCACAGGATGTTTTTGTGCTGGTCAAGGGCAGTCAAGTCTGAGGAGAACCAGGGGCTATATCTGTTCTTAGTTCTGTATTTTTTGAATGGGGCATGTTTATTTAAGATTGAGAGGAAATTACTTTTAAAGAACAACCAGGCATTCTCTACTGACGGAATGAGATCTATATCCATCCAGGATACCTGGGCCAGGTCAATTAGGAAGGCCTGCTCGCTAAAGTGTTTTAGGGAGCGTTTGACAGTTATGAGGGGTGGTCGTTTGACCGCGGACCCGTTACGGACGCAGGCAATAAGGCAGTGATCGCTGAGATCCTGGTTGAAGACAGCGGAGGTGTATTTAGAGGGTAAGTTAGTCAGGATGATATCTATGAGGGTACCCATGTTTACGGATTTAGGGTTGTACCTGGTAGGTTCGTTGATAATTTGTGTGAGATTGAGGGCATCTAGTTTGGATTGTAGGATGGCCGGGGTGTTAAGCATATCCCAATTTAGGTCACCAAGCAGTACGAACTCTGAGGATAAATGGGGGGCAATCAATTCACATATGGTATCCAGGGCACAGCTGGGGGCTGAGGGGGGTCTGTAGCAAGCGGCAACAGTGAGATACTTATTTCTGGAAAGGTGGATTTTTAGAAGTAGAAGCTCAAACTGTTTGGGCACAGACCTGGATAGTATGATAGGCAGGCTATCTCTACAGTAGATTGCAACTCCACCCCCTTTGGCAGTTCTATCTAGACGGAAAATGTTATAGTTGGGGATGGAAATTTCAGAATTTTTGGTGGCCTTCCTAAGCCAGGATTCAGACACTGCTAGAACATCAGGGTTGGCGGAGTGTGCTAACGCAGTGAATAACTCAAACTTAGGAAGTAGACTTCTGATATTTACGTGCAGGAAACCAAGACTTTTGCGATTACAGAAGTCAGCAAATGATAGCGCCTGGGGAGTAGGAGTGATACTGAGGGCTGCAGGGCCTGGGTTAGCCTCTACATCACCAGAGGAACAGAGGAGGACTAGAATAAGGATACGGCTAAAGGCTTTAAGAACTGGTCTTCTAGTGCGTTGGGTACATAGAATAAAGGGGGCAGATTTCCGGGCATTGTAGAAAAGATTCAGGGCATTATGTACACACAAGGATATGGAAGGATATGAGTAAAGTGGAGGTAAACCTAAGAGTTGGGTAACAATGAAAGAGATAGCATCACTGGAGGCACCAATTGAGTCGGTCTCCGCGTGTATGGGGGGTGGGACAAAGGAGCTATCTAAGGCAGGTTTAGCTGGGCTGGGGGATCTACAGTGAAATAGTACAATTAGAAATAACCGAAACAACAATAAGCTAACCATATTGACAAGGGAGAGAGGCATAAAGCAATCACAGGTGTAATTTGAGAGAGCTAAGACAACAGCTGGTAATGACGACACAGTTTGGGCTGAGGCTAAACATAAACAGGATGCAGTACCGTAAAAAGGAACAGTCCAGCAGACATCAGCTGTATAGCTGAGTTATCATAAGGTCCGGTGAACAGCAATAGGATAGTTCGGAGGTAGTTCGGGGGCTGCTAAAGCACTAGGGAGCAAGAGGGCACGGCTAGCGTGTGCTAGCAGGCCGGGGCTAGCAGATGGAATCTTCGTGGTCGACGTCGTAACGGGAAGCCTGTTGTAAAATCTACCTCATCAGACGATTTCGTCGGCAGACCAGTCGTGTAGGATCGGCTGGGCTCCGTGTCAACACTAGGTGGTCCCGTCCGGTTGACAGAGAGGTAGATAGCCGGGAGATGGGAGATGGGCCTAGCTCAGGATGATTAGCCAGACCTCAACGTCCATTTTGTTGCAGCTAGCTGGTAGCGATGAATCCGGAGTTAAAGGTCCAGTGATTCAGTGATTCCGGCAGAAAAACTGATATGTTCTGGGTCGATAACGCGCTGTGCAGACAGTGCAGACTGGCCGAATAATAGTCCAGACTAGAGCTGGCTGGTAGGTGGTGCAGGCCACGGACAATGGTGAAAAACCGCTAACGGTAGCTGATAGCAAGTAGCTAGTTAGCTGGCTACTCCCGTCCGGTAGACCTAGAGGTAGATAGCCGGGATATGAGCCTGGCTCTAGGCTAGCTCGAGGCTAACTGGTGCTTGCATCGGGGGCAGTGGTGATTAGCCAAACAGCAACATCCATTCGGTTGCGGCTAGCTAGTTGCGATCCGGTGATTAATGTCCAGTGATTAAATTATTCCGGCAGAAAATCCAATGTTCTGGGTGAAATAGCAACTGTGGCTAATAGCAAGTAGCTAGTTAGCTGGCTAGCTAGTTTCAACTGGAGATTCTAGATAAAAGGTAAGTAAATAATAGAATCCGTTCCACATTGAGTGAGGCGGGTTGCAGGAAAGTATATTTTGTAGAAGGATGAAAAGTCTGATAGGAAAATATGTACGAAAAATAAAAAAATAAAAAATAAAAACTGGGTATTTACAGGCTATTTACAGACACACGACAAAAACAGGACTGCACTACTACGCCATCTTGGATGGAGAGGGATAGATAGAGAGAGAGAGAGAGGAGGGAGGGAGGGAGAGGGAGGGAGGGAGAGAGAGAGAGAAGAGAGAGAGACAGGAGAGAGGAGAGAGACAGGAGAGAGGAGAGAGACAGGAGAGAGGAGAGAGACAGAGAGGGAGGGAGAGAGAGGGAGGGAGAGAGGAGAGAGAGAGCAGAGGGAAAGAGAGGAGAGGGAGAGAGAGAGGAGAGAGAGGAGAGAGGGGAGAGAGAGAGGGAGGGAGGGAGGGAGAGAGAGAGAGAGAGAGAGAGAGAGAGAGAGAGAGAGAGAGAGAGAGAGGGAGGGAGAGAGACAGAGAGAGAGAGAGAAAGGAGAGAGAGAGACAGAGAGAGAGAGAGACAGAGAGAGAGAGAGACAGAGAGAGAGAGAGACAGAGAGAGAGGGAGGGAGACGAGAGAGAGAGAGAGAGAGAGAGAGAGAGAGAGAGAGAGAGAGAGAGAGAGAGAGAGAGAAGAGAGGAGAGGAGAGAGAGAGGGGGAGGGAGGGAGAGACAGAGAGAGAGAGACAGAGAGGAGAGAGAGGGGGAGAGAGAGGGGGAGAGAGAGGGGGAGAGAGAGAGACAGAGATATAGAGACAGAGGAACAGAGAGAGAGAGAGAGGGAGAGAGAGAGAGAGAGAGAGAGGAGAGAGGAGAGCCAGGTCCCATTAGTTTTAATTAATCCTTAATTAGTCTGGATTATGGGCCAGCCTCCCAGACTGCCCACTACACACACGTCTATGTTTCAGACACACACGTCTGTCTCAGGCACCCCATACTGTGCGAACACATTCACACACACATTTCTACCTCTCGGAGGCTGCCACTGTACAACACACACACACACACTCCTGTTCACAGACATGCTGAGTTAATAACTACACTGTATTACTTTTCTATAAACCAGCTTCATGCCACTGTGATCCAGCAGAGTAGGCTATTACCAGATACCACCAGGGCCCACCCGGTGTAGGCCGAAGCCAGGGCAACGGGTGAGGGCTCCTCCCAGTGAGTGAGTGTTGGTGGGGAGGAGGCCAGGCTGACAGGGGTCTGGAGCATATCAGCAGTCTGCCAATCCACAGACACAGTCATTACTGCCTCTCCCTCCATCTCATCAATCAATCTGTCGCTTTCTCTCCCTCCCTCTCTGTCCATTTTCTTTTATTTCCCCTTTACCCATTTTCTCCTTCTCTCCATTCTCTGTTCTCTCTCCACTAACCATCTCGCTCTGTCCATTGCTTTTATTTCCCTTAGTCTAATTCCAAATGCATTTTCTTCTTTTGGTCTCTCTCTCACTCTTGTGACAGAATGAGAGAACAGACAGAGACGGATAGAAAAGGACAGGAAAACAGATGGATATATATATATATAGAGAGAGAGAGAGAGAGAGAGAGAGAGAGAGAGAGAGAGAGAGAGAGAGAGAGAGAGAGACCCTGTGTTGTTCTGTTAGACAGTCTCTGTCATGGGAAGGTTATTTATACTAGTTCTAACTTGGGACAGAGAGGAAGGAAAGAAGGTCTAAGGGGAGAGAGAGAGAGAGAGAGAGAGAGAGAGAGAGAGAGAGAGAGAGAGAGAGAGAGAGAGAGAGAGAGAGAGAGAGAGAGAGAGACCCTGTGTTGTTCTGTTAGACAGTCATCATGACAGTCTGTCATGGGAAGGTTACTTATACTAGTTCTAACTTGGGACAGAGAGGAAGGAAAGAAGGGGAGAGGGGGAGAGAGGGAGAGGGGGAGAGAGAGAGAGAGAGAGAGAGAGAGGACAAAGGCAAGAGACAAGGTAAAATGAGAGGTGAAGTGGGGGAGGAATAAAGATAAATATTTTGGACATTATCAAATCTGAAACAGAATGAGAAGATAAAGGGGGTGAAATAATGAAAAGAAACGAGAGAGCAGAAATGGAGAGTACCTGGCATGTGTTCAGATGATAATGACTACACTGAGAATATCCCCCACTAACACTATCATTACCTCGATCTACACCTTCCCCTCCCCCCTCCGCCCTCCCCCCTCCTCCCTCTCCGCCTCCTCCCTCTTCCCCCATCCTCCCTCTCTCCCCCCTCCTCCCTCTCCGCCTCCTCCCTCTTCCCCCATCCTCCCTCTCTCCCCCCTCCTCTCTCTCTCTCTCTGGACACAGAGTACAAATGTGAAAATCAAAGTGAATGACATTAGGTAAATAAGACAGCTAGTTGCCTTGGCAACCATCACCCCCACTCTGCCTCGGGCCTCCCCCTTCCCCTCTGGACCAATCGGAAGTGAGCAACGCCGGGTGATTGACATATCGCCATGGCAGCCAGCAGAGGATGCCTCTCATAATGTATTCCATCACGAGAAGAGGGGGAGAGGGAGCGAGAGACGCGTGAATGAAAGAAAAGTGACATTAAAAAGCGAGGAGGACAGAGGAGGGTGTGAAATGAAATGGAAAGACGATAGTCCCGCTCATGCCTCATGCAGATACACACAAGCGCACGCAAACCACTAAGACCAGTTCCAGAGTCAGTTTCATTCAATGCCGTCGTATGGCTGTTCCTGTTAGGGCTAGGGAAGACTGACTCCGGAGCAGTGCTTAGGGAAACCCTGTAACGGAGCTATACCATGTAAACAACGTCAACCCCATGGAGAAATAGCAGAAAGAGTCAACCAAACACGACAGACCAGTCCCAAGACAAGAGTCAGATAGAAATGTAGAGTGGTTATAATGCTCTGTTGGGTTGGAAAAAAAGCTCTACACATTTCTATCTGCAACGTTCAAAACATTTCTGAATGTAACTGAAGACACCAGCGGTAGAACAGAGAATGGGATTGGCCGATCATAGAGGAAGTCAGAGCTGATTGTCTGGCTCACCTGTCTTCTCTTTTATCTCACAGAGCACACTGAAGAGGGCGGGCTTCATTCTGTGGCAGTTTAACGCATGTTTCCTGTGGGAGAGAGAGAGAGAAGAGAGGGGGGGAGGAGATGCAGAGAGAGAAGAGAGAGAGGGGAGGAGAGGCAGAGAGAGAAGAGAGAGAGGGGAGGAGAGGCAGAGAGAGAGAGGCAGAGAGAGAGAGGCAGAGAGAGAAGAGAGAGAAGAGAGAGGGGGAGGAGAGGCAGAGAGAGAGAGAGAGAGAGAGAGAGAGAGAGAGAGAGAGAGAGAGAGAGAGAGAGAGAGAGAGAGAGAGAGAGAGAGAGAGAGAGAGAGGAAGAGAGAGAAGAGAGAGGGGGAGAAGAGGCAGAGAGAGAGAGAGAAGAGAGGGGGGAGGCAGAGAGAGAGAGAGAGGGGGAGGAGAGGCAGAGAGAGAGAGAGAGAGGGGGAGGAGAGGCAGAGAGAGGGGAGGAGAGGCAGAGAGAGAGAGACAGAGAGAAGAGAGAGCAGGGGAGGAGAGAGAGACAGAGAGATTCATTAGCTACAAGACAGAACCAAAACTATGATAGTAGCACAGCTGTCAATCTTCCCCTGAACCAGGGTTAAAAGTGCACCTTCAACACACACAAACACATTCTGGAGGGAATTCCTGCTGACATTATTTTCTTTAACTGAGAGAGAGAGAGAGCGAGATCTTACCAGAGGCTTAATTACAGAATAACAATATTTAATCAAACACCCTTTAAAAACAGAGCCATACACAGCCACACACCTAGTGCTGTAGCCATCACAGAGTATCACAGTGTCATCATGACCAACCAGTTAGTATAGTTACTCTGTTTCACAGTAGTCTCAGACAGTGTGGTGTCATCATGACCAACCAGTTAGTATAGTTACTCTGTTTCACAGTAGTCTCAGACAGTGTGGTGTCATCATGACCAACCAGTTAGTATAGTTACTGTGTTTCACAGTAGTCTCAGACAGTGTGGTGTCATCATGACCAACCAGTTAGTATAGTTACTGTGTTTCACAGTAGTCTCAGACAGTGTGGTGTCATCATGACCAACCAGTTAGTATAGTTACTGTGTTTCACAGTAGTCTCAGACAGTGTGGTGTCATCATGACCAACCAGTTAGTATAGTTACTGTGTTTCACCGTAGTCTCAGACAGTGTGGTGTCATCATGACCAACCAGTTAGTATAGTTACTGTGTTTCACCGTAGTCTCAGACAGTGTGGTGTCATCATGACCAACCAGTTAGTATAGTTACTGTGTTTCACCGTAGTCTCAGACAGTGTGGTGTCATCATGACCAACCAGTTAGTATAGTTACTGTGTTTCACAGTAGTCTCAGACAGTGTGGTGTCATCATGACCAACCAGTTAGTATAGTTACTGTGTTTCACAGTAGTCTCAGACAGTGTGGTAGCATCATGACCAACCAGTTAGTATAGTTACTGTGTTTCACAGTAGTCTCAGACAGTGTGGTGTCATCATGACCAACCAGTTAGTATAGTTACTGTGTTTCACCGTAGTCTCAGACAGTGTGGTGTCATCATGACCAACCTGTTAGTATAGTTACTGTGTTTCACAGTAGTCTCAGACAGTGTGGTAGCATCATGACCAACCAGTTAGTATAGTTACTGTGTTTCACCGTAGTCTCAGACAGTGTGGTGTCATCATGACCAACCAGTTAGTATAGTTACTGTGTTTCACAGTAGTCTCAGACAGTGTGGTGTCATCATGACCAACCAGTTAGTATAGTTACTGTGTTTCACAGTAGTCTCAGACAGTGTGGTGTCATCATGACCAACCAGTTAGTATAGTTACTGTGTTTCACAGTAGTCTCAGACAGTGTGGTGTCATCATGACCAACCAGTTAGTATAGTTACTGTGTTTCACAGTAGTCTCAGACAGTGTGGTGTCATCATGACCAACCAGTTAGTATAGTTACTGTGTTTCACAGTAGTCTCAGACAGTGTGGTGTCATCATGACCAACCAGTTAGTATAGTTACTGTGTTTCACAGTAGTCTCAGACAGTGTGGTGTCATCATGACCAACCAGTTAGTATAGTTACTGTGTTTCACAGTAGTCTCAGACAGTGTGGTGTCATCATGACCAACCAGTTAGTATAGTTACTGTGTTTCACAGTAGTCTCAGACAGTGTGGTGTCATCATGACCAACCAGTTAGTATAGTTACTGTGTTTCACAGTAGTCTCAGACAGTGTGGTATCATCATGACCAACCAGTTAGTATAGTTACTGTGTTTCACAGTAGTCTCAGACAGTGTGGTAGCATCATGACCAACCAGTTAGTATAGTTACTGTGTTTCACAGTAGTCTCAGACAGTGTGGTGTCATCATGACCAACCAGTTAGTATAGTTACTGTGTTTCACAGTAGTCTCAGACAGTGTGGTGTCATCATGACCAACCAGTTAGTATAGTTACTGTGTTTCAAAGTAGTCTCAGACAGTGTGGTGTCATCATGACCAACCAGTTAGTATAGTTACTGTGTTTCACAGTAGTCTCAGACAGTGTGGTAGCATCATGACCAACCAGTTAGTATAGTTACTGTGTTTCACAGTAGTCTCAGACAGTGTGGTGTCATCATGACCAACCAGTTAGTATAGTTACTGTGTTTCACAGTAGTCTCAGACAGTGTGGTATCATCATGACCAACCAGTTAGTATAGTTACTGTGTTTCACAGTAGTCTCAGACAGTGTGGTGTCATCATGACCAACCAGTTAGTATAGTTACTGTGTTTCACAGTAGTCTCAGACAGTGTGGTATCATCATGACCAACCAGTTAGTATAGTTACTGTGTTTCACAGTAGTCTCAGACAGTGTGGTGTCATCATGACCAACCAGTTAGTATAGTTACTGTGTTTCACAGTAGTCTCAGACAGTGTGGTGTCATCATGACCAACCAGTTAGTATAGTTACTGTGTTTCACAGTAGTCTCAGACAGTGTGGTAGCATCATGACCAACCAGTTAGTATAGTTACTGTGTTTCACAGTAGTCTCAGACAGTGTGGTGTCATCATGACCAACCAGTTAGTATAGTTACTGTGTTTCACAGTAGTCTCAGACAGTGTGGTGTCATCATGACCAACCAGTTAGTATAGTTACTGTGTTTCACAGTAGTCTCAGACAGTGTGGTGTCATCATGACCAACCAGTTAGTATAGTTACTGTGTTTCACAGTAGTCTCAGACAGTGTGGTGTCATCATGACCAACCAGTTAGTATAGTTACTGTGTTTCACAGTAGTCTCAGACAGTGTGGTGTCATCATGACCAACCAGTTAGTATAGTTACTGTGTTTCACAGTAGTCTCAGACAGTGTGGTGTCATCATGACCAACCAGTTAGTATAGTTACTGTGTTTCACAGTAGTCTCAGACAGTGTGGTGTCATCATGACCAACCAGTTAGTATAGTTACTGTGTTTCACAGTAGTCTCAGACAGTGTGGTGTCATCATGACCAACCAGTTAGTATAGTTACTGTGTTTCACAGTAGTCTCAGACAGTGTGGTATCATCATGACCAACCAGTTAGTATAGTTACTGTGTTTCACAGTAGTCTCAGACAGTGTGGTGTCATCATGACCAACCAGTAACGTCCTTCACAGAGCGCGTGTGTGTGGCCTCTATACTATATTATAAACTGGGTGGTTCGAGCCCTGAATGCTGATTGGCTGAAAGCTGTGGTATATCAGAATGTATACATTTGAGTCATTTAGCAGAAGCTCTTATCCAGAGCCACTTACAGTAGTGAGTGTATACATTTTCATACATTTTTTTTTTTCATACTACGGGTATTACAAAAAAACTTTTATTTTTACTGTTCTAACAACGTTGGTAACCAGTTTATAATAGCAACAAGGTGTGGTATATGGCCAATATACCACGGCTGAGGGCTGTATCCAGGCACTCCGCGCTGCATCGTATTGGCCATATACCACACCTCCTCAGGCCTTATTGCTGAAGTACAGCGCAGAAACAACCACACACTCCTGGCCACCAGGAAGCAGATTGGCCACCCTGTAAGTCTACATGTTTAGTGTGTAGACAGACAATTTTTAAGGCTGCCCCCTTGAAAACACCTACCTAGCCTTTATTGTCCCAATCTATACTCTACAGAGGAGAGGAGGAGATGAGGGAGGAGAGAGAGAAGGAGCGAGGGAGAGAGGAGGAGAGAAGGAGAGAGAGAAGTGAGGAGAAAACTAAACAGGCCAGGAGCTCCTTCTTACCAGAGTACGTGAACAGAGCGAAGCTGGAGCGGAGCGAGGAGCGGAGCCTGCCCAATTTGACTGGAGCGCAGAGCGACTTTCCCAAAGGCTGGAGCGTCTGCCTTCTGGGCCGCTCCAATTTCGCTCAGTGTACTTCACGAGCTCAGGGCATGCCCGGGCCCAGCATGCATCTGTAGTCTACTTGTGTGCTGCTAATAGCCCCTTGCTTTAGCTACGGTCATGGAGTTGGCTAAATATTTTCATAAAGAAACTGATAAAACACACAGGTGCTAAATCAAGGTGACTTACAAAGATGAGGAGGACTGAGAGCAAGAGAGGGAGTGAGGTGATGTAATGTCCACGACCAAATGGTAGCTCCAGATTGTCACTAAAACAGATGGGTGTTGGTTAAATGGTGATTTTAATGAATGGAGCGAATTTGGAGCGGCAGTTTTTTGTTGTTGTTGTGAGCGAGGAGTGTTTTTTGGCTGCGCGGTTGGAAAAGCCGTGGTGCGCCGGAGCGGTGCTTGTCCGTGAGCGATGGGCGGGATTTCCCACCGCTCAACGTTGCTCACCTACTCTGCTTCTCACATCATCTATAGGAGAGAAACCAGACAGGGAAGAGAGAGGACGGAAAAGAAACACGGAATAGATGTTGGAACTGACCAGGATGATACACCAGCCTGTATCGCCTATACTGTCACAACTGACCAGGATGATACACCAGCCTGTATCGCCTATACTGTCACAACTGACCAGGATGATACACCAGCCTGTATCGCCTCTACTGTCACAACTGACCAGGATGATACACCAGCCTGTATAGCCTATACTGTCACAACTGACCAGGATGATACACCAGCCTGTATAGCCTATACTGTCACAACTGACCAGGATGATACACCAGCCTGTATAGCCTATACTGTCACAACTGACCAGGATGATACACCAGCCTGTATAGCCTCTACTGTCACAACTGACCAGGATGATACACCAGCCTGTATAGCCTCTACTGTCACAACTGACCAGGAGGATACACCAGCCTGTATCGCCTATACTGTCACAACTGACCAGGATGATACACCAGCCTGTATAGCCTCTACTGTCACAACTGACCAGGATGATACACCAGCCTGTATAGCCTCTACTGTCACAACTGACCAGGATGATACACCAGCCTGTATCGCCTCTACTGTCACAACTGACCAGGATGATACACCAGCCTGTATCGCCTATACTGTCACAACTGACCAGGATGATACACCAGCCTGTATCGCCTATACTGTCACAACTGACCAGGATGATACACCAGCCTGTATCGCCTCTACTGTCACAACTGACCAGGATGATACACCAGCCTGTATCGCCTCTGTCACAACTGACCAGGATGATACACCAGCCTGTATCGCCTCTACTGTCACAACTGACCAGGATGATACACCAGCCTGTATCGCCTCTACTGTCACAACTGACCAGGATGATACACCAGCCTGTATCGCCTCTACTGTCACAACTGACCAGGATGATACACCAGCCTGTATCGCCTCTACTGTCACAACTGACCAGGATGATACACCATCCACACACACCACCATAACACACCCATGAATGAGTAATACACAGCTAGTCTTTAATATGGGGGCTTCACTGAGTGGAAGAAGGCTCCTAAAACCATACAGTAGGTACCCATAGGCCTTTGGAGCCAAGCTATATTGGTAACAGAGTGTGTGTGTGTGTGGTCAGCTGCTCTCTCCTGCAGTATTATCCGAGAATTGATTGCATCCCTCCTCTCACAATGAACAGGACAAACACCCAGAAGGGACTGGAGGAGAGGGGGGAGATAATGTGTCTGTCTGTGTGGTGATACTGGCAGAACAGTAGCAGATATGTAGGCTATACATCACACTCCTAGAAGGAGCCAATTCACCCAATGCAGCGACAGCAATAACAATGTATTTAATAATATTGTAATAAGATGGTAATTAGACGTTTAATTCTATAGTTTAGTCCATTTGATTGTTTTGTAAGACCTATGGTCCTATAAATTAAATAATAAAAACACATTAGACCACTCCATAGAAGATAAACACTTTATGTAAATTGTTCATTCTATAGTTGTGATGGTTAGAGGTAGGGCTATAAATAGCCTAAAGTAAATGACAGATTAACAATGTTAATGTCGGTGGTTAATTCTATAGTTTAGTAAAGGGTTTACAGGCCTATAAATTAAGTAATAATCCCATCACAGATTAACACATATAATGTAAATGTTTCTGTGAAGCCGCCAGCTGGCCTGCGGGACTGTGATACGTAAAACAGACGCCACCGGGGTCCGCAGCATCATCCAGCGGGCTATTTACGGCGACTGGGAGTCAAGCGGTGTGAAATTCGATCCGCGTTTCCCTTCACGGACAAGGAAACTCACACCAACCGCTGACTAAAACACCTCCAGCCCCCACCATACTAGCGACCTCAACCACCTGACAGACACCACCACCAGATCCCAAACGGCCATCTCCATTTCAAATGCGGGGACATCCCCCTCTCCTCTCCCAGTCGCGGTAAGATCCTTTGTCATTATTCCATGTTAATGACGTGATGACCGATCAATCAAGGCGGCCACAGCAAACTCATTCCAGTTAATTAGTCCGCCGGGCGGTCGTCAAAGTGAAGAGTATTTATATAAAGGAGGAGGAGAGAGAGTATAACAACAGAGAGAGATAGGGATGGAGAGAATAAAAACGGAGAGAATAGCATAACAACAGAAAGAGAAAATAGAAACAGAGAGAGACAGAAGGAAAACAGAGTGAAAGCATACTGCTAATAAAAATGTAATCGCCTAGTGTAGATTTTAAAACGGGGCGAAAGAAGGCAGGTGCAAATGACATGGGCTCGCGCGTGGAGCTCAACGTTAACGTCACGGCGCAGTAAAGTATAGCAAATAAAAGCGAGGTCTGTCTGCGCACACACATACACAGACTGTTACCATAACGACATGAGAGACTATTAATTAACCCCCCTGAATTAATAACCAGCGCACTGGGACTGGTGTGTAGCCTGTGTGAGTGTCAAAGAGACGATGTGAAATCAGTTGTTATTATGGCCAGAAAGTCATCATACAGGCCCCTCTCCCCTGGATCCATGTGGTCCTCTGTAGCTCAGCTGGTAGAGCACGGCGCTTGTAACGCCAGGGTAGTGGGTTCGATCCCCGGGACCACCCATACACAAAAATGTATGCACAAATGACTGTAAGTCGCTTTGGATAAAAGCGTCTGCTAAATGGCATAGTATTATTATTATAATGTTCCCTGCTTCTTACTATTCACCAAGCAAAAGAGGTGCCCTTTACATCTGATCTAGGGTCAGTTTTACCTTTACACCACATAATGAATGCATAAGTTCAGGGCTAATATGTCGTATAATGATCCTGGATCATATAAGAGTGGTAACATCAAACTGGATCTCTCCCCTGTTCCCCAGCCCTCCTCTCCCCACCCCCGGCTTTCTACCTCCTTCTCTCCTCGGGGAAGGTGTTACCTGGCCTGGGCCTCGTCGAGACTCTCGTCCGTGATGGCCATGATCTGTTGGAGGATATCCCCGATGTCCTGCTGCGGCTGGCCGAGGGCGTGCTGCTTCCTCCCCGCGTCATGGTCCCCCACGTCGGCATGAGACAGTCCGGACAGTCCGACGAGACCCGACATCATGCGGGCCTGGTCCTCCATGCCTTTCAGAAAAATCTCGCCGTTTTTGCGACAAAACTAGGGGGGGAAAAGGTGACAGTGTCGGATGAAGGGAGGAAGAGGAGAAAATAGTATATTTTTTTCCAGAGGTAGCCTAGTTGCCTTTTACAGTTGAATGTCCCTGACTCGAAACACAGTGTTTCAAAGTAGCCAATAAAAAAAGGAAGAAATAAAACTAACTATTCAAAGTAGCCAATAAACAAAGGAAGAAATAAAACTAACTACAAAATTGCATTGCTCGTTCAAATGACCAACAGCGGCAAGCAAGCTGTAAACATGTAATTGTCTAAAACAAACAAAAAAAAAAGTAAACGGTCGATCAGGGCCTACACAGTACTTGTAAACAAATAAAACACTATTTTCTTTGGCATAACCCGGCCGAGATTCGCCTGATTTCTTTTGTATTCTGAGTCGAACGCGTGTGCAGGGTTCTAGTTCCACGGTTGAGGCAGATAGAGGGAGCGAGGAGGCCACAAGGAAAAAAAATAAAGCCTGGAAGGAAAGGTAGAGCTGCCTTTAAAATGGTCAGCTTGGCGAACGACAAAAGAGGGGGAGGGAGAACGAACGGTGCTGCCGCTGCGAGGGAGAAAAATGGCAACAATTAGCAGACTAGCTTGTCACAAATGTTACTCCTGCGTTCGACAAAATGATCATCCGGCCTATATCCAAACGCTGTCTCGTAGAAAGCGACGGGGAATGTAGGCGAACCAGTTTGGAATCCAACCACCATTTATCTCCGTGTTTCTCTAACAATGAGAAAGAAGAGTAGCGCCACACTAGCCTACAACAGCTCCGCTACTAGTCCACAGAAATCCCCAACGTGTCCGTTTTCGTTGCCTTCTTTTCACAGGATAACCTGCACGGCTGGGAATAAGTACCGTAGCTAGTAGCCTACAGGATCAAATAAAACGACGGAATAAAATACATGTTTTAAATAAACTCCACTCCGTCCGACCAGCCGTGGCTGGCCTTGTCCTATCCGTTGGTCGAATAGCGTTGCTTGCTCCCTTCTCTTCTAGGCTGTTTTTTCTTCTCCTTTCTTTATCCGGCTCCCTCGCCTGGCCAGTTCTCCCACAACCAACACACACACAGCGCACGCAGTCCCGTCCTCACCGCTGGGGGCGGGCTCCTCTCAGGTCTCATATGGTGTTCATCAGCAGCAGCACCATGGAAACAAGCAGCGTTGTTGACAGTTGTGTTATTTTTGTTGTGATGGCTTGGAGGGCCTTCTCATGTAGCCTAACTATCCCACCCCAGACAATCATATGAAGGCTTCACGTTTCAATTAGCTTTCTTTCTATTCATTTCGCAAACAACCTTAAGATGCTGCACTGATCCCACTCCGCCACCAGTGTAGCAGATGGAGACGAGCTTGATCCAGCGAACCAGGGGTTGTGGGGAGAGCAGTGAGCCCCTACCACATGTGCCATAAAGATTCAGGTCAGCACACAGTTACACAGTCAATCACAGACACATACTATAGACACAGACTCATGCATGTAGAGGCGGTGAGTTGGACTCACGCTCTCCGGAGGAGGTAGTGCCTGTCACTTAAAATCGGTGTCACCCTCGGGTCCAATAGGGAATTATCCGCTTGTTCTAATGGTTGAGACGTTGGTTTCTTGAGCGGGAGACCAGGGTTCAGATCCCACCAGTCCCACACAGAGACACTGATACAGGTAGGCTACAACAGGCCTACAATTGGTCAAATGGCACCTTATTCCCTACACAGGGCATTACTTTTGACAAGAGCCTTATGGCTGGAGCCTCCCGAACGCTTCGGAGGTCTAAGGCATCACTATCCCAGGCTGTGTTACAGCCCGGCCGTGACCGGGAGACCCATGAGGCGGCGCACAATTGGCCCAGCGTTGTCCTGATTAGGGGAGGGTTTGGCCGGCTGAGATTTCCTCGTTCCATCGCGCTCTAGTGACTCCTTGTGGCGGGCCGGGCACCTGCAAGCTGACTTTTACGGTGTCGCTAGTTTTACGGTGTTTATGGTGCGGCTGGCTTCAGGGTTAAGCGAGCAGTGTGTTAAGAAGCAGTGTGGCTTGGCAGGGTCGTGTTTCGGAGGACGCATGGCTCTTGACCTTAGCCTCTCCCGAGTCTGTACAGAAGATGCAGCGATGGGACAAGACTGTAACTACCAATTGGATATCACGAAATTGGGGAGAAAAAGGGGTACAAGTTTAAAAATATATATATATATATTATTATTATTATTTTATTATTTATTTTTTAATGCCCTACATAGGGCATTACTTTTGACCTAGGCTTTTTTCACAAAAAGTATACTGACAAAATAAATGAACTATATAGGGAATGTGTTGCAATTTGGGACACTGGAATAGTAGCCTAAATGGTTCAGTAATTTATCCTCTTGCTAGATGAGAGCCATGCTGACGTCTCCTCAGCTTTGTATACGTGACGTAGCGTGTGCATGATTAGCCTGCTAATGATGAACATAAAACAAAGCCGTGTCACACCGACCATCATCATCATTACCATCACTCACCCCTCTCCACCAATCATAGCCTCCACTCATCTTTGACCCTGTGGTTGCTAGGCATTATGCTAATGAGGCCTATAGCATTTCTCCTAAACAGTGGACCAACTGAATAACATGGAATATGTAGAGTGGATATACAGGTCTGAATTTACACAACACACATAGGGGTAGGCCAATCCTCCTTATTGAATGATTATAAAATGACACACCATGTATCTGTTGTGTGTGAATGTTGCTGTTTATATAAGTATCTGGAGTTCCTTCTGGAAAAATAAAGTAACTATACTATTCTGTTCTATTGTCTGCTATTCTGAGAACAGTGGTGTTGTGACTATCCTAGCCTATAGGATCTGCTGTACCAGTGGTGTTGTGAGTATCCTAGCCTATAGGGTCTGCTGTACCAGTGGTGTTGTGAGTATCCTAGCCTATAGGGTCTGCTGTACCAGTGGTGTTGTGAGTATCCTAGCCTATAGGGTCTGCTGCATGTACCAGTGGTGTTGTGAGTATCCTAGCCTATAGGGTCTGCTGTACCAGTGGTGTTGTGAGTATCCTAGCCTATAGGGTCTGCTGTACCAGTGGTGTTGTGAGTATCCTAGCCTATAGGGTCTGCTGTACCAGTGGTGTTGTGAATATCCTAGCCTATAGGGTCTGCTGTACCAGTGGTGTTGTGAGTATCCTAGCCTATAGGGTCTGCTGTACCAGTGGTGTTGTGAGTATCCTAGCCTATAGGGTCTGCTGCATGTCCCTACGGTTCTCAAAATGAATGCACAACTTATTAGTCTCATTAACACAGAGTTTGTGGCTGAAATAGCACCCTATTCCCAATATAGTGCACTACTTTTGACCAAGGACAGGTTAAAATACATTTGCGTTTCAGTCCTGATGGTTGTCATCAGAATATAGGCTGTATATAGGGAGGTTGTGTCCCAAATGGAACCCTATTCCCTATCTAGTGCACTACTTTTAACCAGAGACCTATAGGCCCTGGTCAAAAGCAGTGCACTATATAGGGAATAGAATGGCGTTCTGGTCAAAAGTTGTACACAATGGCATTTGGGCCGTGTGTGTTCAGATTGAGTCATGGTGTCTTTGTTTAGCTACTGTTGCCAATAGAGACAGCAGACTGACAGAGACCACGCCTTCAGCTAATGACTCAATTAGACATCACTCTCTCTGTGTGTGTGTGTGTGTGTGCGTGCTTGTGTGTGTGAAGTACTTTGTGCTTGCTGTAAGATCCTGCTGGATCTATCAGTTTGAACCATAAATGAAGCAGAGAGAATGTCAGACAGCCTATTCTCCTCACTCTCCTGCTATTTGACAGCTGGGTTGCCATGGCGGGAGGGGGTAACAGAACGTTTGGCCATTAGCCCGCCCCCTTTCAGGATGATTGACGTCCGGGCTGGGAGAGGGGAGAGGGAGAGGGGGGACTGGGGAGAGGCAAGGGGGAGGGGGACTGGGGAGAGGAAAGGGGGAGGGGGGACTGGGGAGAGGAAAGGGGGAGGGGGACTGGGGAGAGGAAAGGGGGAGGGGGGACTGGGGAGAGGAAAGGGGGAGGGGGGACTGGGGAGAGGAAAGGGGGAGGGGGGACTGGGGAGAGGAAAGGGGGAGGGGGGACACAACACACACACACAGGTTAGGTTGATGAGAGGTGGTGTGATAAAGCGTTGCTGACTACACAGGAAGAAGAAACTTCCCTGTGTGTGTGTGTGTTGCCAGTCTGTCATACTCAGACAGACAGGAGGACATCCAGCAGGACAGATTAATGGATCTGTGGCAAGGCGGGAAAAGAGAGATGACTGAGGTTTCACTCTATCCTTCTCTCTCTGTCTCTCTCTCTGTCTCTTTCTCTCTCTCTCTCTCTCTCTCTCTCTCTCTCTCTCTCTCTCTCTCTCTCGCGCTCTCTCTCTCGCTCACTCACACACACACAAATGCGTGGAATAAGAAAGAGACTTACACTCACAGTACACACACGCACAGTACACACACACACACTGTCTGGCAGAATGCCTCTAGTCCCTCTGGCATAGTCCCTGCAGATTTCCTCTGGGTTCATTCCCATTAATTAGCCAATCAGGCAATTACGCTAAACGTTCTAAATAAACAAGGATTCCCCCCAGATGGCGCGCTCCATTATCTACTAACACCCCCTGCTGTCACCCCTAGTGGTCTGCTCTGCATGTTGCCATGACAACGGAGACCCCAGCACCCCTGGATTCTCCCTGGGAGTGTCTCTGTGGCATGTGTGTGTGTGTGTTGTGTGAGTGCACTTGTGTGTTTGTGACTAAATGTCTATGTAAAACATACAATCAATATCGTAAGACGTTACATCCATGAGAAGGGATTGGAGGAGCCGTCTATCCTCTGGTCTAGGCTCTGATGATGTCATCAAGGTCCTGTCGCGTCACAACGTCAGGTATATACAATAGTAAACCCAGTCATACAGACCGGTGGTCAATCACTGGACATCTGGACCTCTGTGTTAGAAACAGAATGCAATACGTTCTCCTCCTCTCCTCTCCTCTCCTCTCCTCTCCTCTCCTCTCCTCTCCTCTCCTCTCCTCTCCTCTCCTCTCCGACCCACTCTCCTTTCTTTCTCTCACCTTCTCCTCTTTCTGTTATCGCTCCTCTCTCCTCCTTCATTCTTTCCCTCGCCCTTTCTCTCTCACCCTTCCCCCCTTTTCTATTATCCCCCTCTCTTTCTCCTCACCTCTCTCCCCCCTCTCCCCCCTGCGCTGACACATTTTCATGTAAATGGGAATCGACCTTTCAGCTCACTGCCTTGACTGCCCTCCTCCTCTCTCTCTCTCTCTCTCTCTCTGTCCCACCTCCAAAGACCTCTCACATACACCTCTCTCTCTCTCTCTGCCCCACCTCCAAATACTTCTCACATACACCTCTCTCTCTCTCTGCCCCACCTCCAAAGACCTCTCACATACACCTCTCTCTCTCTCTCTCTCTCTCTCTCTCTCTCTCTCTCTCACTCTCTCTCTCTCTGCCCCACCTCGAAAGACTTCTCACAGACACCTCTCTCTCTCTCTCTCAGCCCCACCTCCAAAGACCTCTCACATACACCTCTCTCTCTCTCTCTCTCTCTCTCTCTCTCTCTCTCTCTCTCTCTCTCTCCCTCTCCTTCTCTCTCTCTCTCTGACCCACCTCCAAAGACTTCTCACATACACCTATCTCTCTCTCTCTCTCTCTCTCTCTCACATACACCTCTCTCTCTCTCTCTCTCTCTCTCTCTCTCTCTCTCTCTCTCTCTCTCTCTCTCTCTCTCTCTCTCTCTCTCTCTCTCTCTCTCTCCTTCTCTCTCTCTCTCTCTCTCTCTCTCTCTGACCCACCTCCAAAGACTTCTCACATACACCTCTCTCTCTCTCTCTCAGCCCCACGTCCAAAGACCTCTCTCTCTCTCTCTCTCTCTCTCTCTCTCTCTCTCTCTCTCTCTCTCTCTCTCTCTCTCTCTCTCTCTCTCTCTCTCTCTCTCTCTCTCTCTCTCTCTCTCTCTCTCTCTCTCTCTCTCTCTCTCTCTCCCCTTCTCTCTCTCTCTCTGACCCACCTCCAAAGACTTCTTTGGAACCATCAAGACTCTTCCTAGAGCTGGCCGCCTGGCCAAACTGAGCAATCGGGGGAGAAGGGCCTTGGTCAGGGAGGTGACCTAGAACCCGATGGTCACTCTGACAGAGCTCCAGAGTTCCTCTGTGGAGATCGGAGAACCTTACAGAAGGACAACCATCTCTGCAGCACTCCACCAATCAGGCCTTTATGGTAGTGGACAGACGGAAGCCACTCCTCAGTAAAAGGCACGTGACAGCCCGCTTGGAGTTTGCCAAAAGGCACCTAAAGGACTCTCAGACCACGAGAAACAAGATTCTCTGGTCTGATTGTCAGTGTTTTGAGGTGGATGTGGTGTTGGAGTCAGGCGCAGGACACAGAAGCTTAGTCCAAACAGACTTTACTTGTCAGCAAATGACAATACAAAATAAAGGGCCTCAAATAACGGAGGCGAGCGATACGCAAAACAGTGCGTAAAACACTAAACATAAGCGATGCGCAAACAGTGCGTCAATACACTTAATAACAAGAATGCAAAATCCAAAACCTCAACGGACAGGCGTACAACAACACACAACTACAAACAAAACCAAAGGAAACTTATAGGTGACATAATCAGGACAGGATAAGACACAGGTGCACCAAACAGACAAAACCAAACAAACACAGAGAACATCAAACGGTAGCAGCTAGTACTCCGGGGACGACGAACGCCGAAGCCTGCCCGAACAAGGAGGAGGAGCAGCCTCGGCGGAATTCGTGACACTGATGAAACCAAGATTGAACTCTTTGACCTGAATGCCAAGCGTCATGTCTGGAGGAAACCTGGCACCATCCCTACGGTGAAGCATGTTGGTGGCAGCATCATGCTGTGGGGATGTTTTTCAGCGGCAGGGACTGGGAAACTAGTCAGGATCGAGGGAAAGATGAACAAAGCAAAGAACAGAGAGATCCTTGATGAAAACCTTCTCCAGAGTGCTAAGGACCTCAGACTGGGGCGAAGGTTCACCTTCCAACAGGACGACGACCCTAAGCACACAGCCAAGACAACACAGGAGTGGCTTTGGGACAAGTCTCTGAATGTCCTTGAGTGGCCCAGCCAGAGCCCAGACTTGAACCTGATCGAACATCTCTGGAGAGACCTGAAAATAGCTGTGCAGCGACGCTCCTCATCCAACCTGACAGAGCTTGAGAGGATCTGCAGAGAAGAATGGGAGAAACTCCCCAAATACAGTTTGCCAAGCTTATAGCGTCATACCCAAGAAGATTCAAGGCTGTAATCGCTGCCAAAGGTGCTTCAACAAAGTACTGAGTAAAGGGTCTGAATATTTATGTAAATGTGATATGTACGTTATTTCCATTAAAAACAATATGCAAATGTCAAAACACCTGTTTTTGCTTTGTCATTATGGGGTATTTATTGTATGTAGATTGTTGAGGGAAAAAAACATTTGAATCAATTTTATAATAAGGCTGTAACGCAGGGGTGTCAAACGTCCGGCCCACGGGCCGGATCAGGCCCGCAAACGGGTTTAATCCGGCCCGCGAGATGATTAAAAAAATAAAATAAAATAAATAAATCTAATAATTTTGCAAAGTATAAAAATGCGCTGCAATTTTTCAATAAAATAAACTGCTGTTCCAATTGCGTCCACTGGATGGCGCAATAGCAATTGTGTTAAGCAAGCAAACTGTTTATACCGGGGCAGAGCAAGTAGGTCAAGCACGTGCAGCCAATGAGCTACTTTGTTTTGCCCGCGATATTTATTACGGCTTCTACTTTTAACATTATGTGCTTTGGCACCCTCATTGCCCCAATATGTCTCTGTCAAAAAAGAGAAAAGTGGACGCAGAGTGCAGAGTGTTCCAAGAAAAATGGTCATCCTATTTATTCACGGAATTGAATGGGAAAGCTGTATGTTTGGTGTGTTCAGAGCATGTTGCAGTGCTGAAAGAATATAACCTTTGTCGCCACTATGTGAGTCTTCATGCCGACAAATATGACAACTTTCAAGGACAGCGGAGATGAGAGAAGGTGAATGAACTGTTGGCGGGTCTGAAGAAACAGCAGTCTGTGTTTACTCACAGCCGAGACATCAGTGACGCTGCAGTGAAAGCTAGCTACCTCATTGCTAATGAAATCGCAGTGGCTTCAAAACCATTTAGTGAGGGTGAATTTGTAAAAACATGCATGATGAAGGCAGCGGAGATTGTGTGCCCTGAAAAGCGGCAGGCTTTTTGCAAATATCAGCCTGACAAGAAACACAGTTGCAGACAGGATTTCCGATCTTTCAGTGGATTTGGACAGCCAGTTGAAGCAAAAAGTAAAGTCATTTATTGCGTTTTCAGTTGCAATTGATGAAAGCACGGACATTACAGATGTTGCACAACTGGCCATTTTCATCCGCTGGAGTTGATGACACATTGACCGTCACCGAGGAGTTCGTGGAGTTGGTGCCGATGACAGATACAACGACAGCAGCTGATATTTTTACCGCACTCGTCGGCGCGCTGGACAGGGTCGGAGTGGACTGGTCCCGCGCTGTCAGCCTGGCTACAGATGGTGCGCCCTCAATGATCGGGAAAAAAGCAGGCGTTGTGACAAAGTTCAGAGAGAAAGTGCAATCTGCAAATGGAGGACGTGATTTTTTGACTTTTCACTGTATTTTGCACCAGGAGGCTTTGTGTTGCAAGTCATTAAAGATGGATAACGTCATGAAGGTGGTCATCCAAACTGTTAATTTCATCCGATCCAGAAGCCTGAATCACCGTCAGTTTGACAGCCTTCTCAGAGAGAAAGACCACATCTATGGCCTGCCATACCACACTGAGGTAAGATGGTTAAGCCGAGGTGCTGTGCTGAGGCGTTTCTTTGATTTACGAGAAGAAATTGAACAGTTCATGGAAGAAAAGGGCAAACCAGTGTTAGAATTTCATTCCGCAGAATGGATGCAGGACCTTGCATTTATGGTGGATGTTACAGAGCACCTGAATAACTTGAACAAACAGCTGCAAGGGCGCAACAAAGTTGTCACGCAGTATTATGACAGCATACGTTCTTTCAAGTTGAAGCTGTCATTGTGGGAGACGCAACTTGCCGGTGGTGATGCAGCTCACTTCCCCTGTCTGAAAAATGTGTGCGCGACCCAACATGTGGCAGACATGAAGCGGTTCATGTCTGCCATGTCTGTGGTTCTTGCACTTGTTTGGGGAACAGGATTTCATTCTTTTTATCTACATTTCTGCCTGAGAAATGACACCCTGATATAGTTCTGTGATCTGTGAAACAGTTCTGTTAATCACTGAGGCATTGTGTGTTTGTGTGTTCTTTTTCTTTAGAATTTTCAAATAAACTTAACGTGTTTTATGATTAATAGTGATGTTGTGCTTGTACTATTTTGGACACACTGTCCTCAGGCTCCAGCTTTATGTTGTATGTTGATCGTATTAAAACAAAGAAAACAATCTGAAGTTGTTGTTTTTAAGTTATATATACCATGATTTTTCCGGTCCGGCCCACTTGGGAATAGATTTTCCTCCATGTGGCCCCTGAGCTAAAATTAGTTTGACACCCCTGGTGTAACGTAACAAAATGTGGAAAAAGTCAAGGGGTCTGAATCCTTTACGAATGCACTGTATGACTCTCTCGCTCTCTCTCTGCATTTGACCGTGTCTGTGTGACAGTATATATCTGTGTGTGTGGCAGTATATACACTGCCGGTCAAAAGTTTTAGAACACCTACTCATTCAAGGGTTTTTCTTTATTTTTACTATTTTCTACATTGTAGAATAATTGTGAAGACATCAAAACTATGAAATTGTCACGATCGTTGAGAGACGGGTCAGACCAAGGTGCAGCGTGAAAAGCGTACATGTTTATTAACACAATAAACATACAACAAAACAAGAAACAACGTAACGTGAAGTCCTCCGGCTATACACAGACAAGCCTAAACGGAACAAGATCCCACAATACACAGTAGGCAATGGGCTACCTAAGTATGATCCCCAATCAGAGACAACGAGCGACAGCTGTCTCTGATTGGGAATCACACCCGGCCAGACATAGAAATAGAAAAACCAGAACATAAACATATAATTTCGAACATAGATTTCCACACCCTGACTCAACAAACTATAGTTCTATACGTCAGGGCGTGACAGTACCCCCCCCCCCAAAGGTGCGGACTCCAGCCGCACAAACCTGACATGACAGGAGCGTGACGACCTCTCCCTCTCTGCCTCCCTGTTGCACCCCTGATCTGGTCTGGACCTCGGCGCGATGCTTCTCCTCTCCTTCCTCCCACGATGCACCAAGCCCTGTCTGGACCCTGGTGTGGGAGACCCCGAACCTGGAGAGGGGCTGACGTCTGGGCCTGGATCGGCAATCCTCCCGCGATGCACCAAGCCCTGTCTGGACCCTGGTGTGGGAGGCCCCGACCCTGGAGAGGGGCTGACTTCTGGGTCTGAAGTGGAGCCGCTGACCGGAGCTGAACTAGCCCCCGGTGGAGCGGACTGCTCTGGCTCCGGAGTGGAACCGCTGACCGGAGCTGGACTAGAAACCGGTGGAGCGGACTGCTCTGGCTCCGGCGTGGAGCAGCTGACCGGAGCTGGACTACACCCCGGTGGAGCGGAATGCTCTGGCTCCAGAGTGGAACCGCTGACCGGAGCTGGACTGGAAACCGGTGGAGCGGACTGCTCTGGCTCCAGAGTGGAGCAGCTGACCGGACCCGTATCCATCCCCATCTCTGGAGCAGGACTAAATGCCATGCCCAGCCTGGGCACCGACGCAGAGGAAAATTCCAGCCCTGTAGTAGGACTGGTTGCCGGCCCCAGACTGGGCACCGACACGCTAAAGTGCTCCCTGCAGGGGACCGTCGCTGGAGGTCGGGTGAGTTGTGTGGTTGGAGGAGGTGTAGAAACGCCACCTCTCTCCCATCGCTCCAATGTACTCACCACGCGCTCCATTGCGCTGCCGAGAGCCTGGATCCTGCTCGCCTGCCGTTGGATACGTTCCTCCAAAGATCCGGACGGACCGACTGTACCTGCTGACTCCATTTTAGGTGCGTGTTTCTGTCCTGGAACAGGCCGTGCCGGACTGGGAACACGCACCACTGGCTTGGTGCGAGGAGCAGGCACGGGCCATGCCGGACTGGGAACACGCACCACTGGCTTGGTGCGAGGAGCAGGCACGGGCCGTGCCGGACTGGGAACACGCACCACTGGCTTGGTGCGAGGAGCAGGCACGGGCCGTGCCGGACTGGGAACTGGCGTTGGAGATCCACGACTGTTCCAGTCCTTCTCTCTCCGCGCCCATTCCTCCTCCAGTGAGGACTCCTCCGGGAGCCCCCACGAGTTAGGGAACAGAAACTCATCGTCGTCGTCATCCTCCGACTCCTCAGCGTAAAACAGTTCCCATTCCTGTTCCCATGGTCGTAGGGACTCCAACTGGAACCCCACCGGGTGCAGTGGGGCGGGGCTCTTCTCTCTCGATCCCCGACCACCCCTCTAGCCCCCCCAAATTATTTTCTTGGGGTTGCCTCTCTGGCTTCCTCAGCGGTTGGTCCCGTTGGCGTTGTCGTGGATCCGCTCTTGCCAGGGTCCTTTCCCAGCGAATATCTCCTCCCATGACCACCATTTGCCCACCTGTGACAAAGCTATTCGCTCCGCCTCGGCACGCTGCTTGGTCCTTTTGTGGTGGGATCTTCTGTCACGATCGTTGAGAGACGGGTCAGACCAAGGTGCAGCGTGAAAAGCGTACATGTTTATTGACACAATAAACATACAACAAAACAAGAAACAACGTAACGTGAAGTCCTCCGGCTATACACAGACAAGCCTAAACGGAACAAGATCCCACAATACACAGTAGGCAATGGGCTACCTAAGTATGATCCCCAATCAGAGACAATGAGCGACAGCTGCCTCTGATTGGGAATCACACCCGGCCAGACATAGAAATAGAAAAACCAGAACATAAACATAGAATTTCTAACATAGATTTCCACACCCTGACTCAACAAACTAGAGTTCTATAGGTCAGGGCGTGACAGAAATAACACATATGGAATCATGTAGTAACCAAAAGTGTTAAACAAATCAAAATATATTTTATATTTGAGATTCTTCAAATAGCCACCCTGTGCCTTGATGACAGCTTTGTACACTCTTGGCATTCTCTCCACCAGCTTCACCTGGAAATGCTTTTCCAACAGTCTTGAAGGAGTTCCCACATATACTGAGCACTTGTTGGCTGCTTTTCTTTCACTCTACGGTCCGTCTCATCCCAAACCTTCTCAATTTGGTTGAGGTCGGGGGACTGTGGAGGCCAGGTTATCTGATGCAGCACTCCATCACTCTCCTTCTTGGTAAAATAGCCCTTACACAGCCTGTGTCACCAGAAAAGCACCCCCACACCATAACACCTCCTCCTCCATGCTTTACGGAGGGAAATACACATGCGGAGATCATCGATTCACCCACACCGTGTCTCACATAGATACGGCAGTTGGAACCAAAAATCTCCAATTTGGACTCCAGACCAAAGGACAAATTTCCACCGGTCTAATGTCCATTGTTCGTTTTTCTTGGCCCAAGCAAGTCTCTTCTAATTATTGGTGTCCTTTAGTAGTGGTTTCTTTGCAGCATTTCGACCATGAAGGCCTGATTCACACAGTCTCCTCTGAACAGATGTGTCTGTTACTTGAACTCTGTGAAGCATTTATTTGGGCTGCAGGCTGGTAACTCTAATGAACGTATCCTCTGCAGCAGAGGTAACTCTGGGTCTTCCATTCCTGTGGCGGTCCTCATGAGAGCCAGTTTCATCATAGCGCTTCATGGTTTTTGCGACTGCACTTGAAGAAACTTTCAAAGTTCTTGAAATGTTCAGTATTGACTGACCTTCATGTCTTAAAGTAATGATCGACTGTCGTTTCTCTTTGCTTATTTGAGCTGTTCTTGCCATAATATGGACTTGGTCTTTTACCAAATAGGGCTATCTTCTGTATATACCCCCCCCCCCTACGTTGTCACAACACAACTGATTGGCTCAAACGCATTAAGAAGGAAATACATTCTACAAATTAACTTTTAAGAAGGCACACCTGTTAATTGAAATGCATTCCAGGTGACTACCTCATGAAGCTGGTTGAGAGAATGCCAAGAGTGTGCAAAGCTGACATCAAGGCAAAGGGTGGCTATTTGAAGAATCTCAAATATAACATATATTTTGATATGTTTAACACTTTTTTGGTTACTATTTGATTCTATATGTGTTATTTCCTAGTTGTGATGTCTTCACTATTATTCTACAATGTAGAAAATAGTAAAAATAAAGAAAAAGGTGTTCTAAAACATTTGACCGGTAGTGTATCTGTGTGACAGTATATATCTGTGTGACAGTATATATCTGTGTGTGTGACGGTATATTTCAGTGTGTGTGACAGTATATATCTTAATTAACAGTAAACATTACACTCAAAAGTTTCAAAGGAATAGAGACATTTCAAATGTCATATTATGGCTATGTACAGCGTTGTAACGATGTGCAAATAGTTCAAGTACAAAAGGGAAAATAAATAAACATAAATATGGGTTGTATTTACAATGGTGTTTGTTCTTCACTGGTTGCCCTTTTCTTGTGGAAACAGGTCACAAATATTGCTGCTGTGATGGCACCCTGTGGTATTTCACCTAATAGATATGAGAGTTAATCAACATTTATTTGTTTTCAAATTCTTTGTGGGTCTGTCTAATCTGAGGCAAATATGATTCTCTAATATGGTCATACATTTGACAGGAAGTTAGGAAGTGCAGCTCAGTTTCCACCTAATTTTGTGGGCAGTGTGCACATAGCCCGTCTTCTCTTGAGAGCCAGTTCTGTCTACGGTGGTCTCTCTCAATTGCAAGGCTATGCTCACTGAGTTTGTACATAGTCAAACATTTCCTTAATTTTGGGTCAGTCACAGTGGTCAGGTATTCTGCCACTGTGTACTCTCTGTTTAGGGCCAAATAGCATTCCAGTTTGATCTGTTTTTTTTTTGTAAATTCTTTCCAATTTGTCAAGTAATTCTCTTTTTGTTTTCTCATGATTTGGTTGGGTCTAATTCTCTCTCCCTCTCCAAACACCAACCATAAATCACACAATTAAATGCCACAGCATTTAGACACTTTTCATAGATTACAGCAATAAGTAAAGGGAGATAGCGAGGACCCGTTCAACAATATGATTTCAGGACAGTAGCGCCATCTGGCGGTGAGGTGAAATACCAGTGCATCTTCTTCGGAAGTGCGTGCGTAATCGTTTGGCTTGTCCCGGTGATTGATGGGAATTGTAGTCATAGAATCTCCAGTATTTCCTGGAAAGGAGACAAGGAAAAGTCACAAGAAGTTCTTGCTCGCCTCTAAAAAGTTGTTTACTGGACTTCATTTACAGTCTAAAGCGAGAGAAGGTTAAACGAAAAACAGAGTAAGTACCATGTTTTTACCAGGGTTTTTGAAAACTGAGTGAAATCTCCGAGACGGAGGAAAAAATATGTTTGACTCACCTGTCAAACAAATGTTAGCTAGCTGCTAGCTAGCTAGGTTAGCCAACTTGCAAGCTATTTTTTCCTAACAATGGGGCATTTGTAGCTAATACCGGGTTTTAGTGATCAAATCTCAGTTTTTATTAGCTAGTTTCACAGTTGTTTACTAGTTTTATTTCTTGACTGGTTGTTGGCAGTTACCTGTCAAACAACCATTCCTTTGTTATGCTTGCAAAGCCAAATAACAATATGGAAATCTGGCAAAATAATGTTATCTTTTGCACAGCAATACCATGATGATAGCTGCTCCACAATGTTCTGTCTGATAGAGCAGTGGTTGTTGGGAGAACGTGGGGAAATTAGTCACGTCGAATTGTTGACAATCCTTAAAATAATTATTTATGAATGACCATCATAATAACCTCCTCTCCCCGTTCTATTCCCCTTCTCTCCTCTCCCTTTCTTCTCTCCATCTCCATCTCTTCTCCTCTTCTCCAGATGTCTCTGATGGAGCACGGTGGTGTTGCCCCCATCAGGCCGGTGACGGCAGTGGCCTGGGCCTCCAACAGCAGCACCTGTCCCAAAGACTTCAACCTGGTAGGGAGTCGGGGAGAAGGGAGGGAGTCGGGGAGGAGGGAGGGAGTCGGGGAGGAGGGAGGGAGGAGGGGGGAGGAGGGAGGAGGGAGGGAATCGGGGAGGAGGGAGGGTGTCGGGGAGGAGGGAGGGTGTCGGGGAGGAGGGAGGGAGGGAGTCGGGGAAGAGGGAGGGAGTCGGGGAGGAGGGGGGAGGATGGAGGGAGTCGGGGAGGAGGGAGGGATACAGGCAGAGGAAGTAGGAAATAGAAGGAGATGATTTAAGGTCAGAATACATAAAGGCTTGGCCCATAGAGGAGATGATTTAAGGTCAGAATACATAAAGGCTTGGCCCATAGAGGAGATGATTTAAGGTCAGAATACATAAAGGCTTGGCCCATAGAGGAGATGATTTAAGGTCAGAATACATAAAGGCTTGGTCCATAGAGGAGATGATTTAAGGTCAGAATACATAAAGGCTTGGCCCATAGAGGAGTCAGTAAGAGGTCAATAATTCTCAATATTGTGTGTAGTGTCTTACTCACTCTCTCTCTCTCGCTCTCTCTCTCTCAATTCAATTTCAATTTCAATTTCAATTTAAGGGCTTTATTGGCATGGGAAACGTGTGTTAACATTGCCAAAGCAAGTGAAGTAGATAGTAAACAAAAGTGAAATAAACAATAAATATTAACAGTAAACATTACACTCAGAAGTTTCAAAAGAATAAAGACATTTCAAATGTCATATTATGTATATATACAGTGTTGTAACAATGTGCAAATAGTTAAAGTACAAATGGGAAAATAAATAAATATGGGTTGTATTTACAATGGTGTTTGTTCTTCACTGGTTGCCCTTTTCTTGTGGCAACAGGTCACAAATCTTGCAGCTGTGATGGCACACTGTGGTTTTTCACCCAGTAGATAAGGGAGTTTATCAAAATTGGGTTTGTTTTCGAATTCTTTGTGGATCGCTGTAATCTGAGGGAAATATGTGTCTCTAATATGGTCATACATTTGGCAGGAGGTTAGGAAGTGCAGCTCAGTTTCCACCTCATTTTGTGGGCAGTGTGCACATAGCCTGTCTTCTCTTGAGAGCCAGGTCTGCCTACGGCGGCCTTTCTCAATAGCAAGGCTATGCTCACTGAGTCTGTACATAGTCAAAGCTTTCCTTAAGTTTGGGTCAGTCACAGTGGTCAAGTATTCTGCCACTGTGTACTCTCTGTTTAGGGCCAAATAGCATTCTAGTTTGCTCTGTTTTTTTGTTTGTTCTTTCCAATGTGTCAAGTAATTCTCTTTTGTTTTCTCATGATTTGGTTGGGTCTAGTTGTGTTGTTGTTGTTGTTGTCCTGGGGCTGTGTGGGGTCTGTTTGTGTTTGTGAACAGAGCCCCAGGACAAGCTTACTTAGGGGACTCTTCTCCAAGTTCATCTCTCTGTAGGTGATGGCTTTGTTATGGAAGGTTTGGGAATTGCTTCCTTTTAAGTGGTTATAGAATTTAACAGCTCTTTTCTGGATTTTGATAATTAGCGGGTATTGGCCTAATTCTGCTCTGCATGCATTATTTGGTGTTTTACGTTGTACACGGAGGATGTTTTTGCAGAATTCTGCATGCAGAGTCTCAATTTGGTGTTTGTCCCATTTTGTGAATTCTTGGTTGGTGAGCGGACCCCAGACCTCAGAACCATAAAGGGCAATGGGTTCTATAACTGATTCAAGTATTTTTAGCCAGATCCTAATTGGTATGTCACATTTTATGTTCCTTTTGATGGCATAGAAGGCCCTTCTTGCCTTGTCTCTCAGATCGTTCACAGCTTTGTGGAAGTTACCTGTGGCGCTGATGTTTAGGCCGAGGTATGTATAGTTTTTTGTGTGCTCTAGGGCAACGGTGTCTAGATGGAATTTGTATTTGTGGTCCTGGCAACTGGACCTTTTTGGAACACCATTATTTTTGTCTTACTGAGATTTACTGTCAGGGCCCAGGTCTGACAGAATCTGTGCAGAAGATCTAGGTGCTGCTGTAGGCCCTCCTTGGTTGGTGACAGAAGCACCAGATCGTCAGCAAACAGAAGACATTTGACTTCAGATTCTAGTAGGGTGAGGCCGGGTGCTGCAGACTGTTCTAGTGCCCTCGCCAATTCGTTGATATATATGTTGAAGAGGGTGGGGCTTAAACTGCATCCCTGTCTCACCCCACGGCCCTGTGGAAAGAAATGTGTGTATTTTTTTGCCAATTTTAACCGCACACTTGTTGTTTGTGTACATGGATTTTATAATGTCGTATGTTTTTCCCCCAACCCCACTTTCCATCAATTTGTATAGCAGACCCTCATGCCAAATTGAGTCAAAAGCTTTTGAAATCAACAAAGCATGAGAAGACTTTGCCTTTGTTTTGGTTTGTTTGTTTGTCAATTAGGGTGTGCAGGGTGAATACGTGGTCTGTCGTACGGTAATTTGGTAAAAAGCCAATTTGACATTTGCTCAGTACATTGTTTTCACTGAGGAAATGAACTAGTCTGCTGTTAATGATAATGCAGAGGATTTTCCCAAGGTTGCTGTTGACGCATATCCCACGGTAGTTATTGGGGTCAAATTTGTCTCCACTTTTGTGGATTGGGGTGATCAGTCCTTGGTTCCAGATGTTGGGGAAGATGCCAGAGCTAAGGATGATGTTAAAGAGTTTAAGTATAGCTAATTGAAATTTGTGGTCTGTATATTTTATCATTTCATTGAGGATACCATCAACACCACAGGACTTTTTTGGGTTGGAGGGTTTGTATTTTATCCTGCAGTTCATTCAATGTAATTGGAGAATCCAGTGGGTTCTGGTAGTCTTTAATAGTTGATTCTAAGATTTGCATTTGATCAAGTATATTTTTTTGCTGTTTGTTCTCTGTTATAGGGCCAAAAAGATTGGAGAAGTGGTTTACCCATACATCTCCGTTTTGGATAGATAGCTCTTCGTGTTGTTGTTTGTTTAGTGTTTTCCAATTTTCCCAGAAGTGGTTAGAGTCTATGGATTCTTCAATTACATTGAGCTGATTTCTGACATGCTGTTCCTTCTTTTTCCGTAGTGTATTTCTGTATTGTTTTAGTGATTCACCATAGTGAAGGCGTAGGCTCAGGTTTTCTGGGTCTCTATGTTTTTGGTTGGATAGGTTTCTCAATTTCTTTCTTAGGTTTTTGCATTCTTCATCAAACCATTTATCACTGTTATTACTTTTCTTTGGTTTTCTGTTAGAGATTTTTAGATTTGATAGGGAAGCTGAGAGGTCAAATATACTGTTTAGGTTTTCTACTGCCAAGTTTACACCTTCACTATTACAGTGGAACGTTTTGTCCAGGAAGTTGTCTAGAATGGATTGAATTTGTTGTTTCCTAATTGATTTTTGGTAGGTTTCAACACTACTTTCCTTCCATCTATAGCATTTCTTAATATTATTCAGTTCCTTTGGCTTTGATGCCTCATGATTGAGTATTGCTCTGTTCAAGTAGACTGTGATTTTGCTGTGGTCTGATAGGGGTGTCAGTGGGCTGACTGTGAACGCTCTGAGAGACTCTGGGTTGAGGTCAGTGATAAAGTAGTCTACAGTACTACTGCCAAGAGATGAGCTATAGGTGTACCTACCATAGGAGTCCCCTCGAAGCCTACCATTGACTATGTACATACCCAGTGTGCGACAGAGCTGCAGGAGTCGTGACCCATTTTTGTTGGTTATGTTGTCGTAGTTGTGCCTAGGGGGGCATATGGGGGGAGGGAATGCTGTCACCTCCAGGTAGGTGTTTGTCCCCCTGTGTGCTGAGGGTGTCAGGTTCTTGTCCAGTTCTGGCATTTAGGTCGCCACAGACTAGTACATGTCCCTGGGTCTGGAAATTATTGATTTCCCCCTCCAGGATGGAGAAACTGTCTTCATTAAAGTATGGGGATTCTAGTGGGGGGATATAGGTAGCACACAGGAGGACATTTTTCTCAGTTGAGATAATTTCCTTTTGAATTTCTAACCAAATATAAAATGTTCCTGTTTTGATTAATTTAATAGAGTGAGTTAGGTCTGCTCTATACCAAATTAGCATACCCCCTGAGTCCCTTCCCTGTTTCACACCTGGTAGTTTGGTGGATGGGACTACCAGCTCTCTGTAACCTAGAGGGCAACCAGTGGGTCCGTCTCCTCTATACCATGTTTCTTGTAGGATGACAATGTCTGTATTTCCGATTTCTGCTCTTTAGGCCAAAGGCAGATGACCTCAGGCCTTGGATATTCCAGGATGAAATAGTGAAGGCTTTGTGTTCCATAAAGTGTCTAATGTTGTTGGTTGTGTGGTTTGGCCTCAGGCCAGTAATTGTGAGCAGAGCATGCTGAGCATCTGGTACATGCCATTGGCTTGGGCTAGTGTAAGAGTGGGTGTTGGGCCTGTTTGCCTGCTCACGGCCTGGGCGTATGTGTGACTTTCATGTTGAGGCCCTCTTTGTGGGAGTGGGGGGCTTGGGGTGGGTAGGAGGGGCATAGGTCTGATCTGAGGGGGCCTAAATGAGGTGTGGGCATGGTTGACTTGGGGGGGAGTTAATTGGTTGGGGTGGGGGTGTAGATGTGGTTGATGGTGCTGTGGTCTGGATGTAGGTCCTCTCTGCGGGGGTCCTCTATGTGTAGGTCCTGGGGGGGGGGTCCCGCAGGTCTGGGCGGGGTGTCTGTTGATCTGTTGCTCCTGTGTGAGGTGTTGGGTCTGCGGTTGAGGGCGATATCCTTTAGGGTCCGGGCGAAGGTGGGCACTGCTGCCTTGTATAGGTGGACCTGGTCGTAAAGGCTGTTCACGTCCAGGGTGGAGTGGTGGGCCAGGAAGACATTTGGTTTTGATGCACAGTCACGGGAAATACTTGCGTTTACCCGCTGTATGGTAGCAGGGTGGAAGTCTTTTCGTGGTAACAGGGTTGAGATAACCACTTGTGCGTTGGGGAAAGTAGAAGAAGCTTTTTCTATCACGCCCTTGAGTGATGTGGCCACCCTTTCCTGCTGTGTTCTCAGGTCGTTTGTGCCTGTGTGTATTATTATGTGGCTGGGTGATCCTAGTTGGTCCTTAGACAGAAGGTCTAGGGCGCGCTGGGTATTTGGACACCAGAGTTTAGACACTGTGTGTTTTGGAAAAAGTTTATTTTCTTGTATGTATTTCCCGTTTGAGTCCATAAGGAGTACAATCTGTGGCTTGTGTATGTCCTCAGTGGGTGTGGGGGGGGTCGTCATGAGGGCTATCAGGGTGTCTGACTGGGGGGGTTGCTCAGAGGGGTTGGGGTCCCCAGGGCTTGGGGTTCTTCATTTGTTTGTCTGGGTGTGATGTCGAGGCTATGGTCAGGGTCTAGGGTGTACTGTTCTGCTGCGGTGTCGAGACTTTGGCCAGGATCTGAGGTGGGCTGTTCTCTAATGGGTTGTTCAATGTCACCCGTCATCGTTCTCACCTTCTCCTCTAGCACTCTGATCCTCTCCTCTAGTGCTCTGTTCTTCTCCTGCTCCTGCTCTTTCTCCTGTTGATGTTGTCTCACCACAGTCGAGAGTGCAGACATGTCTCTCTCCACCTGCAGCTCTCCAGGTCTAGTTAAGAGGGTGTTGTTGTGCTGGACTGTTGTCTGGGTCTGTGCTGACTGGAGTGTGTTCACCTGCTGTTCCAGCTCCACCTGCCTTACCTCCAGCTGGGTGAATTTATCCTTCATTTCATTGAGGGAGTAGTACTCTGTGCTGGGAAGTTGAGTTTCTGCTTGGGGTTGCTCTGTGGGGTTATTTAATGAAGAGGTCTGGTCTGACCCGCTCGGGGTAGGGGTATCTTTCTCAAGGGACAGCTTCTCCTGCTGAGCTATTTCTTTGATTAGGTGAAAGTCCAGCTGGAACTGTTTGGTGTTGCCTTGAACCAAAACGGTTCCAGATTTATAGAGATTAATATTAGACGACTCAGAGTCCTCGTTGTCCAGTATCCTGAGTTTCCACCCGTCGCTAACACCCCCCTCTTAACAGAGGGGTAGTGTGCTAGTATAGCACTGTGCCATGCCAGGGGATGGTCTGTGTGGAAGATAAGGTTGCTTATGTTCCCATTTTTATACAAATCAGCAAAAAGTGTCTCGTGCTTCCCCAAAAGAAGTTTCAATTTGTACTCTTTTCGTGTCTTGTCGTTTTTTACATTCAGAGGGTACTGTATTTTAATGACCTCTGAACAGTGGGGGGTGCTTCTAAGGCCTCTTCTAAGGCCTCTAGTTGGGGTAGACTGTACGACTCTCCTGCCATTGTTGGGCTCAAGGGCTTTGACACCTCTCACTTCACACGTCAGTGCTAAT